>NC_061514.1:344638488-344650500 GCF_022539505.1 Lolium rigidum | reverse complement strand
GTGGACAGTATGGAGGTAGACGTACCGGTATTCCTAGTCCCGGAAGCACTGATACGTCTCCGACGTATCGATAATTTCTTATGTTCCATGCCACATTATTGATGATATCTACATGTTTTATGCATACTTTATGTCATTATTATGCGTTTTCCGGAACTAACCTATTGACGAGATGCCGAAGGGCCAGCTTGTCTGTTTTCTGCTGTTTTTGGTTTCAGAAATCGTAGTAAGGAAATATTCTCGGAATCGGACGAAATCAACGCCCATCATCTTAGGATCACGCGAAGCTTCCAGAACACCCGAGAGAGGCCAGAGGGGGGCCACTGGGCCCCCAGATGATAGGCCGGCGCGGCCCTAGGGGGGCGCGCCCCCCTAGTGTGTCGTCGCCTCGTCGACTCTCCGACTCCGCCTCTTCGCCTATATAACGGTCCCTGACCTAAAAACCTCTACACGTTCGACGAAACCAGAGAAAACCTTCCAGAGCCGCCGCCATCGCGAAGCCAAGATCTGGGGGATAGGAGTCTCTGTTCCGGCACGCCGCCGGGACGGGGAAGTGCCCTCGGAAGGCTCCTCCATCGACACCACCGCCATCTTCATCAACGCTGATGTCTCCCATGAGGAGGGAGTAGTTCTCCATCGAGGCTCGGGGCTGTACCGGTAGCTATGTGGTTAATCTCTCTCCTATGTGCTTTAATACAATAATCTCATGAGCTGCCTTACATGATTGAGATTCATATGATGATGCTTGTAATCTAGATGTCATTATGCTAGTCAAGTGGATTTTACTTATGTGATCTCCGGAGACTCCTTGTCCCACGTGTGTAAAGGTGACAGCAGTGTGCACCGTGTGGGTCTCTTAGGCTATATTTCACGGAATACTTATTCACCGTTATGAATGGCATAGTGAAGTGCTTATTTATATCTCTTTATGATTGCAATGTGTTTTGTATCACAATTTATCTGTGTGCTACTCTAGTGATGTTATTAAAGTAGTTTATTCCTCCTACACGGTGTAATGGTGACAGTGTGTGCATCGTGTAGTACTTGGCGTAGGCTATGATTGTGATCTCTTGTAGATTATGAAGTTAACTATTGCTATGATGGTATTGATGTGATCTATGCCTCCTTTCGTAGTGTGAAGGTGACAGTGTGCATGCTATGTTAGTACTTGGTTTGGTTATGTTGATCCGTCATGCACTCTAAGGTTATTTAAATATGAACATTGAATATTGTGGAGCTTGTTAACTCCTGGCATTGAGGGTTCGTGGTAATCCTACACCGTTAGTGGTGTTCATCATCCAACAAGAGAGTGTAGAGTCTAGCATCTATCTATTTATTCCGTTATGTGATCAATGTTGAGAGTGTCCACTAGTGAAAGTATGATCCCTAGGCCTTGTTCCTAAATACTGCTATCGCTGCTTGTTTACTGTTCTACTGCATCTGTACTTCCTGCAATATTACCACCATCAACCACACACCAGCAAGCACTTTTCTGGTGCCGTTACTACTGCTCATACTTATTCATGCCACCTGTATTTCACTATCTCTTCGCCGAACTAGTGCACCTATTAGGTGTGTTGGGGACACAAGAGACTTCTTGCTTTGTGGTTGCGGGGTTGCATGAGAGGGATATCTTTGACCTCTTCCTCCCTGAGATCGATAAACCTTGGGTGATCCACTTAAGGGAAACTTGCTGCTGTTCTACAAACCTCTGCTCTTGGAGGCCCAACACTGTCTACAAGAATAGAAGCACCCGTAGACATCAAGCACCAACTTGGGTTGAACCTATTAAGGAATTCCTGATCAACGGCACCTTGCCGGTTGACGAAAACGAATCGAGAAGGATCCAGAGAAGGTCCAAGGCCTACACTATCATCAATGGTGAGGTATACAAAAGAAGTGTTACCGGTGTCCTCCAGAGATGCGTGGAGCCGGAGGAAGGAAAAGAAATGCTGGTGGAGGTTCACCAAGGAGAATGCGGGCGCCAAGCTTCATCAAGGTCCCTGGTGGCAAAAGTCTTCCGGCACGAGTTCTATTGGCCCACAGCTCTGGAAAACGCTGAGGATTTGGTGCGAAAGTGCAACGGCTGCCAGCGGTACGCCAAGCAAAATACCCCAGCGTCTGGTCTCAAAACTATACCATTGACTTGGCCATTTGCTGTTTGGTGCCTTGATATGGTTGATCCATTTAAAACCGCAAGGGGCAATATGACACATGTACTGGTGATGGTGGATAAGTTCACCAAATGGTTGGAAGTGAAGCCTATCGCAAAATGTGATGGGCATACGGCTGTGAAATTCTTAAAAGATGTGATCTTGCGGTATGGATACCCACATAGCATCATCACTGACAATGTCACAAACTTTGCTCAAGGTGAGTTCAAAAGGTTTCGTGAGGATAACAATATCCGGTTGGATTTGTGCTCCGTAGCATACCCGCAAGGCAATGGCCAAGTTGAAAGGACAAATGCTCTGGTGCTTTCCGGTATCAAGCTAAGGCTGATCGAACCGCTTGAAAAGTCACCAGGATGTTGGCTAGATGAGATACCATCCGTGCTGTGGAGCATACGGACAACACCAAACCGGTCTACCGGATACACCCTGTTCTTCATGGCTTATGGGGCGGAAGCCGTAATCCCAACCGATATCATTCATGATTCACCAAGGGTTCAACTCTATACCAAAGAAGAGGTAAAAGAGGCCCGAGAAAACTATGTGGACTTGCTAGAAGAAGCAAGAGAGCTGGCTTTGGCAAGAACAGCCATATACCAGCAGAACCTCAAACGCTATCATAGCCGGAAGGTTAACCCGAGGGTTTTCCGGGAAGGGGATCTGGTGTTACGCCTAGTGCAGCGCACTGAGGGACGCCACAAGCTCTCGCCTCCGTGGGAAGGACCTTTCATTGTGAGCAAGGCTCTGCACAATGATGCCTACTACCTAATCGATGCACAGGGATCGAAGAAAGGCAAGGCGGACAGGTTCGGAGAGGAAACCAAGCGCCCATGGAACATAGCACTACTGCGTCCTTTCTATTCCTGAAATTGTGTTGTAAGAGGTTCTTTTTTGTACCTTAAATGCTATGAATAAAGATGTCGGCACCTCGAATGAATCTCGGGGACTGCCTCTACCAAAAATTGCATGAAATGTGTTTATTTTTTCAGTTTACCGGTTGCTTTATGAACATTATTTCTTTCCGGTTTAGTAACGTGCTAAACCTACCGGAGTCTTCGACTTTGCTGTTGTCCGCAAACCGGCTTCATGGCAAGCAAGATAAACCGGTAGGAATTAAGCACGTGAAACACGAAGAGGATGAATGGGAACGATCAATCCGGAAAAATGGAACTAACCCCGGTTGTACCGGTTTTTTGTGAAAATTTCGAATTATTTCTAAGTTCAAGAAAGTGCTTGCTTGGCGAAAGAACTTTGTGACTCATACGCCAAAAAACCCAGAGAGGTAGGCAGAGGCAAAGCAAAAGAACCAAGTGTGCATCGGATTGGATGCCGAAACAATTCCGGAATCTTCAAGGTGCAAGATCAAAGCAAACGATATGCAAAATGCTAAGCTAGCACATAAAGCTTAACTTAAATGGTTACCGGTATAGTATTCCGGCATAAGCATGATTGTAGCACAAGCAAAAGAAATGCTGAGTTTTATCTTACACCATGAACCCCGGCATATCGGGGTGAAATTTAACAAACTTAAGTTTTTGAGGCAACAGGTCTGGTAAAAACAAATAGGAGATTCAGGCAACGGGGAGCTAAGCACCGGCCTCAGGGGCTTCCGGGGGAGCAACGCCTTCTTCCGGATCAACCGCGTCCTCTTCGGCGTCCTGATCCTCCTCGTCCTCGACTCCTTCGTCGTCGGAAATTGCATCCTTGACGTCGGGAGGAGGAGGGATTAAGGTACGCACGTGGGCGAACTCGGCGATGTGGTAGGCGCGGTCCTGGCGCTTGGCGACGCGAACCAGATCCTTATCAGCAGGCGAGTCGCCACGAAGGGCGTGGAAGGCGTCCAGGTCCAGGTCTTCATACCAGGAGCATGCGATGCGCAGCGCCGCATCTGCTCCGGCACGAGCCGTAGAGCATTTCCATTCCCGGATTCTCCAGCAGGCGTCCTTGAGACGGTCAGAGAGAAGCGTTACGCTCTCCAGCACAACGTCCTCAGGCCACAGCACCTTGCAGATTTCCTTGGCATGATCTGGCAGATCGACTAGGTGCCGGTCCACGGAGCGCATATGCTGAACCCGGGCGGAGAGCGCGATCAGATGGTCACATGCATCCCAGGGAAGCTCCCGGTCGCGGAAAGACAGCTCTGCCCTGCGCTCCTCCACCTTCTGGTGGGCGTACACCTGGGAGTCCGGAAAGAGACCTACAAGAAAAGAAAGAGGATAAGGACACACTACCGGTTGACATAAGCTTATAAGCAGTAAAGGGAAAGAAGAAAGGCTTACTGAGGAGCAGCGTGTCGGTTTGTATGACCAGCCGGTCATAATCCTTTTGCTCCGTCATGAGGGCGGCAACCTGGTTTTCAGCCGTCTCCCGGGCTTTGCTCTGCTCCTCCCGAGCCTTGGTCTCGCTCCTCCAGCCTCAGCCCGCAAGACCGCGGTGGAGTTCGTGTACTCTCTCCGAGAGATTCGTTCAGCTTGGCCTCCACCGCCGCCCGGACCTCCTTGAGTTCCCGAGAATGCCGGGATACGGCCGCCTTGAGCTCGTTCCTTCAGCTCAGAGAAGTTGGTCCTCTGAACATCCAGAGCTTGCTGGTGCTCCTTGGCGAGCTGCTCCTTTTCAGCTGCAGGACGGAAGGGAAACATTAACAGAAAAATAACTCCAGTAAAGTGGAAAGACGCAAGTTAACCGGAAAACAAATGATACCTCGGAGCACGGCAACCTGGGAAGACAGGGCCTCGATGGAGGCTTCCGGAACAACTGGCGTGCAAAGAGTTTATCAGTGTTAAAAGAAATACTGCTGGTAAAAAGAAGCCGGACGCACAAAAAACTGACCTTGGCACTTGCCGTGGGCTTCGGATAGCTCCCGGTGCTCCCACAGCAGCTCCTCAAAGAGTTGCTTCCGGGTATCCAGCGTGCTCTGTTCAAGTTAAAAAAAGGTTTCGGTAAAAAAGATGCCGGCAAGGAAAACAAAGTTTCGCGCTAAGTGCTGCGCTCTCAACCCGAAACTCGGGGACTGGCTATGCCGGTTTTTTGTGTGTTTCTAACAAAGTTTCGCGCTAAGTGCTGCGCTCTCAACCCGAAACTCGGGGACTGGCTATGCCGGTTTTTTGTGTTTCTAACAAAGTTTCGCACTAAGAACTACGTTCTCAACCCAAAACTCGGGGACTGGGAGGATATGCATAATCTTCAGAGCTTGGAAATAAAACCGGCAAGGATGTAAAAGAGTTCAAGGTTATGCGGCTTACCGTCACGTTGCTGCTGGCATCGTGCCAGGCGTTGTCAAACTCCTTGGCCGCACGCCGCAGCCGGCCAAAGTGTTGGACGGTGCTGCGGGGGCCGGAGGGGTCGACCACCGGAAGCTTGTCCTTGCCGAGGCCCTGATGACCCACAAGTATAGGGGGTGTATCGTAGTATCTTCGATAAGTAAGAATGTCGATCCCAACGAGGAGCAGAAGGTGTTGACAAGCAGTTTCGATGAAGGATTGATACGTCCAAAACGTATCTACTTTCCCGAACACTTTTGCTATTGTTTGGCCTCTAATTTGTGTATTTTGGATGCAACTAACACGGACTAACGCTGTTTTCAGCAGAACTGCTTCCGGTGTCTCGTTTTTGTGCAGAAATCCAACTTTCGGGAAAACCTCGAATTTATGCGAGAGGCCCTATTTTCCCGGGAAACTAACGGAGCCGAAGGGCAATTGAAGTGGAGGCCCGAGGGCCCCACACCATAGGGCGGCGCGGCCCAGGGGGGCCCGCGCGGCCCTGTGGTGTGGCCCCCTCGGCCGGCCTCCGACGCCCTCCTTCGGACTACTTATTCGCCTCGACCTAAAAACGCCAGGAGAGAAGTCGAAGTCGCCAGAAACCCTCCAGAACGCCGCCACATCGCAAAACTCCGTCGCGGGAGCCAGAAGTCTCCGTTCTGGCACTCCGCCGGGACGGGGAATTGGAGGAGATCATCACCGCCATCACCGCCAACGCCTCTCCATCAACCAGCAATGTTTCCCCATCCATGTGTGAGTAATTCCCCCGCTGTAGGCCGAAGGGGATGGTAGGGATTGGATGAGATTGGTCATGTAATAGCATAAGATTGTTAGGGCATAGTGCCTAGTGTACGTAGATGGTACTTTTATGATATTGTTGCAACTTGTTATGCTTAATGCTTGTCACTAGGGCCCGAGTGCCATGATCTCAGATCTGAACATGTTATTGATTCATGAAGATATTCGTTGTTTATGATCTTACCTGCAAGTTGTATACACATGTCGCTGTCCGGAACCAATGGCCCCGAAGTGACATAAATCGGGACAACCGGAGGGAATGGCAGCGATGTGAGGATCACATGTGTTCACGGAGTGTTAATGCTTTGCTCCGGTACTCTATTAAAAGGAGTACCTTAATATCCAGTAGTTTCCCTTGAGGCCCGGCTGCCACCGACTGGTAGGACAAAAGATGTTGTGCAAGTTTCTCATTACGAGCACGTACGACTATAATTGGAACACATGCCTATTGATTGATTAGTACTTGGACACCGTTTTATTATTATCCGCAAATGCCCTGCTATGATTGTTACATGAGTTTCTCTCATCCATGCAACGCCCGTCATCCGTCCCCGTGCCTACGGTATTTTAATCCTCGCTGTTTACTAAAATCACTACCGCTGTCTTTGTTACTTGCCGTCGCTGTTATTTCACTACTCCTACTCGCTATAAAACTCGTTACTATCGATAAACTCTTGCGAGCAAGTCCGTTTCCGAGTGCAGCTGAATTGACAACTCCGCTGTTAAGGCTTTCAAGTATTCTTTGTCTCCCCTTGTGTCGAATCAATAAATTGGGTAATACTTCCCTCGAAGACTGTTGCGTCCCCTATACTTGTGGGTCATCAAGGATTCACTGTAAATGCTCACAGACAAGTATTCAGGGGGTTTTGATGTAACAGATGAATAAAGTACGAGTAAGTAAAGTGCGAGAGTAATAATTGCAGCGAGTGGCCCAATCCTTTTTAGCACAAAGGACAAGCCGCGTTTGTTTACTTATAATGACCAAACGTTCTCGAGGACACACGGGATTTTAGTCTAGTGCTTTCGCTACATACGGCTAATTAATCTTCATTGTTTTGATAAGTGTTGTGTGGGTGAACCTATGCTAATGTATGATGCGTGTAGTTGACACGTCCGTTGGGAACCCCAAGAGGAAGGTGTGATGCGCACAGCGGCAAGTTTCCCTCAGTAAGAAACCAAGGTTTAATCGAACTAGTAGGAGTCAAGAAGCACGTTGAAGGTTGATGGCGGCGGGATGTAGTGCGGCGCAACACCGAGAGATTCCGGCGCCAACGTGGAACCCGCACAACACAACCAAAGTACTTTGCCCCAACGAAACAGTGAGGTTGTCAATCTCACCGGCTTGCTGTAACAAAGGATTAACCGTATTGTGTGGAAGATGATTGTTTGCAGAGAAAACAAGTAAAACAAGTATTGCAACAGATTTGTATTTCAAGTATTAAAAGAATGGACCGGGGTCCACAGCTCACTAGAGGTGTCTCTCCCATAAGATAAAAGCATGTTGGGTGAACAAATTACAGATCGGGCAATTGACAAATAGAGAGGGCATAACAATGCACATACATGACATGATAAGTATAGTGAGATTTAATTGGGCATTACGACAAAGTACATAGACCGCCATCCAACTGCATCTATGCCTAAAAAGTCCACCTTCAGGTTATCATCCGAACCCCCTCCGAGTATTAAGTTGCAAGCAACGAGACAATTGCATTAAGTATGGTGCGTAATGTAATCAACAACTACATCCTCGGACATAGCGCCAATGTTTTATCCCTAGTGGCAACAACACAACACAACCTTAGAACTTTCATCACTTCGTCCCGGTGTCAATGCAGGCATGAACCCACTATCGAGCATAAGTACTCCCTCTTGGAGTTAAAAGTAAAAACTTGGCGAGCCTCTACTAGTAACGGAGAGCATGCAAGATCATAAACAACACATGTGTAATAACTTGATAATTAACATGACATGGTATTCTCTATCCATCGGATCCCGACAAACACAACATATAGAATTACGAGATAGATGATCTTGATCATGTTAGGCAGCTCACAAGATCCAACAATGAAGCACAATGAGGAGAAGACAACCATCTAGCTACCGCTATGGACCCATAGTCCAGGGGTGAACTACTCACTCATCACTCCGGAGGCGACCATGGCGGTGTAGAGTCCTCCGGAGATGAATCCCCTCTCCGGCAGGGTGCCGGAGGGGATCTCCGCAATCCCCCGAGATGGGATCGGCGGCGGCGGCGTCTCGGTAAGGTTTTCCGTATCGTGGTTTTTCGCATCGGGGGTTTCGCGACGGAGGCTTTAAGTAGGCGGAAGGGCGAGTCGGGGGCCGGTACGAGGGGCCACACCATAGGGCGGCGCGGCCCCCCGGGCCGCGCCGCCTTGTGGTGTCGCCACCTCGTGGCCCCACTTCGTGTGTTCTTCGGTCTTCCGGAAGCTCCGTGGAAAAATAGGCCCTCGGGTCTTCGTTTCGTCCAATTCCGAGAATATTTCGTTACTAGGATTTCTGAAACCAAAAACAGCGAGAAAACGAGAACCGGCACTTCGGCATCTTGTTAATAGGTTAGTTCCGTAAAATGCACGAATATGACATAAAGTGTGCATAAAACATGTAGGTATCATCAATAATATGGCATAGAACATAAGAAATTATCGATACGTCGGAGACGTATCAAGCATCCCCAAGCTTAGTTCTGCTCGTCCCGAGCAGGTAAAACGATTACAAAGATAATTTCTGAAGTGATATGCCATCATAACCTTGATCATACTATTTGTAAACATATGTAGTGGATGCAGCGATCAAAACAATAATAATGACATGAGTAAACAGGTGAATCATATAGCAAAGACTTTTCATGAATAGTACTTCAAGACAAGTATTAATAAGTCTTGCATAAGAGTTAACTCATAAAGCAATAAATCAAAGTAAAGGTATTGAAGCAACACAAAGGAAGATTAAGTTTCAGCGGTTGCTTTCAACTTGTAACATGTATATCTCATGGATAATAGTCAACATAGAGTAATATAACAAGTACAATATGCAAGTATGTAGGAATCAATGCACAGTTCACACAAGTGTTTGCTTCTTGAGGTGGAGAGAGATAGGTGAACCGACTCAACATAAAAGTAAAGAGAATGGTCCTTCAAAGAGGAAAGCATCGATTGCTATATTTGTGCTAGAGCTTTTATTTTGAAAACATGAAACAATTTTGTCAACGGTAGTAATAAAGCATATGAGTTATGTACATTATATCTTACAAGTTGCAAGTCTCATGCATAGTATACTAATAGTGCCCGCACCTTGTCCTAATTAACTTGGACTACCGGATCTTTGCAATGCACATGTTTTGACCAAGTGTCACAATGGGGTACCTCCATGCCGCCTGTACAAAGGTCTAAGGAGAAAGCTCGCATTTTGGATTTCTCGCTTTTGATTATTCTCAACTTAGACATCCATACCGGGACAACATGGACAACAGATAATGGACTCCTCTTTAATGCATAAGCATGTGGCAACAATTATTATTCTCTTACGAGATTGAGGATATATGTCCAAACTGAAACTTCCACCATGAATCATGGCTTTAGTTAGCGGCCCAAAGTTCTTCTCTAACAATATGCATGCTCCAACCATGAAGGTGGTAGATCTCTCTTACTTCAGACAAGACGGACATGCATAGCAACTCACATGATATCCAACAAAGAATAGTTGATGGCGTCCCCAGAAACATGGTTATCGCTCAACAAGCAACTTAATAAGAGATAAAGTGCATAAGTACATATTCAATACCACAATAGTTTTTAAGCTATTTGTCCCATGAGCTATATATTGCAAAGGTGAATGATGGAATTTTAAAGGTAGCACTCAAGCAATTTACTTTGGAATGGCGGATAAATACCATGTAGTAGGTAGGTATGGTGGACACAAATGGCATAGTGGTTGGCTCAAGGATTTTGGATGCATGAGAAGTATTCCCTCTCGATACAAGGTTTAGGCTAGCAAGGTTATTTGAAACAAACACAAGGATGAACGGTACAGCAAAAATCACATAAAAGACATATGGTAAACATTATAAGACTCCATACCGTCTTCCTTGTTGTTCAAAACTCAATACTAGATGTTATCTAGACTCTAGAGAAACCAAATATGCAAACCAAATTAGCAAGCTCTAAGTATTTCTTCATTAATGGGTGCAAAGTATATGATGCAAAAGCTTAAACATGAGCACAACAATTGCCAAGTATCAAATTATCCAAGACATTTTAGAGTTACTACATGTAGCATTTTCCAATTCCAACCATATAACAATTTAACGAAGAAGAAACTTCGCCTTGAATACTATGAGTAGAGCCTAAGGACATATTTGTCCATATGCAACAGCGGAGCGTGTCTCTCTCCCATAAAGTGAATGCTAGGATCCATTTTATTCAAACAAAACAAAAACAAAAACAAACCGACGCTCCAAGCAAAGTGCATAAGATGTGATGGAATAAAAATATAGTTTCAGGGGAGGAACCTCGATAATGTTGTCGATGAAGAAGGGGATGCCTTGGGCATCCCCAAGCTTAGACGCTTGAGTCTTCTTAATATATGCAGGGGTGAACCACCGGGGCATCCCCAAGCTTAGAGCTTTCACTCTCCTTGATCATATTGCATCATACTCCTCTCTTGACCCTTGAAAACTTCCTCCACACCAAACTCGAAACAACTCATTAGAGGGTTAGTGCATAATAAAAATTCACATGTTCAGCGGTGACACAATCATTCTTAACACTTCTGGACATTGCATAAAGCTACTGGACATTAGTGGATCAAAGAAATTCATCCAACATAGCAAAAGAGGCAATGCGAAATAAAAGACAGAATCTGTCAAAACAGAACAGTCCGTAAAGATGGATTTTATTAGGCCACCAGACTTGCTCAAACGAAAATTCTCAAATTGAATGAAAGTTGCGTACATATCTGAGGATCATGCTCGTAAATTGGCGTAATTTTCTGAGCTACCTACAGGGAGATAGACCCAGATTCGTGACAGCAAAGAAATCTGTAACTCATGCTAGTAATCCAAATCTAGTACTTACTTTTCTATCAAAGACTTTACTTGGCACAACAAAACTCAAAACTAAGATAAGGAGAGGTTGCTACAGTAGTAAACAACTTCCAAGACACAAATATAAAACAAAAATACTGGAGTAAAAACATGGGTTGTCTCCCATAAGCGCTTTCTTAACGCCTTTCAGCCTAGGCGCGAAAGTGTAACTCAAGTAACATCAAGAGACGAAGCATCAACATCATAATTTGTTCTAATGATAGAATCATAAGGTAACTTCATTCTCTTTCTAGGGAAGTGTTCCATACCTTTCTTGAGAGGAAATTGATATTTAATATTACCTTCCTTCATATCAATAGTAGCACCAACGGTTCGAAGAAAAGGTCTTCCCAATATAATGGGGCAAGATGCATTGCATTCAATATCCAAGACAACAAAATCAACGGGGACAAGGTTATTGTTAACAATAATATGAACATTATCAACTTTCCCCAAAGGTTTCTTTTTAGCATTATCAGCGAGATTAACATCCAAATAACAATTCTTCAATGGTGGCAAGTCAAGCATATCATAGACTTTTTTAGGCATAACAGAAATACTTGCACCAAGATCACATAAGGAATTACAATCAAAATCTTTGACTCTCATTTTAATGATCGGCTCCCAACCATCCTCTAGCTTTCTACAAAGTGCAAACACGGAGGTATGAAATGCCTTAACC
>NC_061514.1:344598050-344638388 GCF_022539505.1 Lolium rigidum | reverse complement strand
AATATTGCATTCTGATGGTGCTTTTTCCAGCAGAATCCTGGCTCCGGTGCGCGATCCTCCAATAATCATGAAACATGCAAAATAGATGAAATAACATAAGTATCATCTCCAAATATGAAATATATCAATGAATAACAGCAAATTATGATATAAAATAGTGATGCAAATTGGACGTATCAGGCCCCGCGTCACCGGCGTCAGATCTGCCCGATTCCACTTTTCAGCGTAATCGAGCAGATGTCCCAGCTCGGCTCCTTGGCGTTGGAACTCGGTAATCCGGCCAATCTGGGCGGAGGCCGCCTCGGAGGCCACCATGGCGGCGCGGCCGGCGTGCAGAGCTAGTGTCTGCGAGCCGGAAGAAGGAGCGGTGGACGCGGTCACCACCGCAGCGAGTTGCTGGGCGGTGAGCGTGCCGCTCCCTGGAGGTGTTAGCTTGGCGGCCGCCGGCTTCTCGATGGAGGTTGCCGGAGGAGGAGTTGGCGTAGCCGTGGCAGGCTCAGGAGCTTCCGGAGCGTCCTTTGCCGGAGCGGAGCTAGCCGGCCCGGAAGAATCCGGCACGGCCTTGGAGGGGGAGGAAGAGGTCTTCTTCTTCTTCTTCTTCTTCTGGGCAGGAGGAACCAGAGGTTCCGCCTGCCCGGCGTCTTCAGTGCCGGCGCCGATGTTACTGGCCCCGGTGTCCTGGGTCTCTGGAGGGGGGACAAAGTCCTCCTCCGCGCGGTGATCAGAAGGTTTTGGGGCCACGCGCCCCGAACTTGTGTTGCCCCCGCAGGGGAGGCAGAGAGGTTGCCGGCACCAGATGGTACCGGACTTTGCTGAGGAGGAGGGGAGCCCCTGGCGGTGTCCCTTGAGGTCTCCGGCTTCATGCCAGAGGCGCTCTTGGAGATCTTCAAGGGAGGCCTAGAAAGATTAAAAAGGAAAAAAGTTCAGAAAAGGCAACCGGGAAAAGAGAATCAAAAAGCAAAGAGTCAAGAGAAAAATAGGAAGTGAAATCGGGAACTTACCCGGAAGCCACCGGCATCTCTTGAGACCGGCGGCGCTTGGTGGAGACCTTCCTCCCGCCAATAACTTCCTGCCGGGAGCGTTTGCCGGAAGGGGCTTCGCTTGAACCGGCCTCGGGCGTGGGCGCCTTGTTCCTGTGGCCCTGGGAGGAGAGCTTCTCCAGAAACTCAGCCCCAACCTCGGCCTGAAGTGGGGTGGCGCGTTCTACAACCTGTGGGTTGGTGCTGGCTGAGGCAGCGCCTACAGAAAGATGATACATGAGAAGGCGAAAGAGCAAAATACCTCAAGTATGGTAAGCTCATCATCCGAATCAGAGTCCTTGCCGGAAAAGTTACCGGGGCGTGGAATGTGGGTGCGGCCCATCTTCTTCTCTCCCTTCACATAGGGGTCAGCGTCGGAGTCGTCCTCGAAAACCCGGTCCGGCGTGTAGGAAGCCGGATGCTCCTGGCAGATTCGGCGGAAGTTCTGAGATACAAAGACAACATGTTAGAGCAAGATACGTATGGTAATACCGGAAAAAGCTTCCCAAAGATCCCAGAGTCTTACTCGCCGCGGAGGAGAGTTGCGGCGGCTATAAGGGGCCAACCCGTATTTCCCGCTGGGGCTCGGCCGGGTTTTGGCAGCATCTTCTTGGCCTTAAGGACCAAGTCGCGAGGGGCTCAGCCGGTGGGTTGTGATCCTTGTCGGGTCCATTTGCCCCGACATCTCGCTGATCTTGTGGGCGCGCCGCTGAAGGGGCAGCACCCGGCGCGCGAGGAAGGCGCGGACTTGATCCTCCGCGCAGAGGTTGGTCTCCTCCTTGTTGATGTCAATGAAGCCGGCAATCCGGGTGGACTCCTTGTCATCCTTGGGATGGTGGAGCCAATTCTTCATGGAGGGCGGCCCGGGAACATACGCGGGAAGATTAATGAAGTCTTCCGGACCGCCGTTCCAAACGTAGAAAAATGTCCTCTGCCAGGTCCGGACAGAGTCCAGACCGGAGAGTTTGTAGAAGTTGCTTTCGGCGCGGGGAGACAGAATGCAGCCCCCACACCGGACAAAGGGTTTGGGCTGAGGAAGTTTCCTATCTTGGATAGAATTCTTCCGAAGATAGTAAAAGAAAGAGAAATTATCAACAGAAGGTGTGATACCACAGTATCCCTCCATGAACGCGGTGAAGGAAGAAAGATAAAAGATAGCGTTGCCCGGAAGATGGTGGGGCTGAAGCTCGTAGAAATCGAGGAAGCGCCGGAAGAAATCCGACGCTGGAAGGCCCAAGCCGCGCTCAAAATGAGCGGCAAAGACCACAATTTCACCCGGCTGAGGCTCGGGCTGGCGCTCCGCGCCGGGGATCCGGCACCAAACCTCTTCCGGAATCCTCCGGGAGCGGTAGAGCCAGTCGATTTCCGCCTGGGTCACGTCGGAGCCCATCTAGGCTCCTCGCGTGTAGGAGTCCAGATCTACTCCGACACCTTGGCTGGAGCTGCCGGTTTCCCCTTGGTTACCGGTAGCAGGGGCTGAGCTACCAGTACCAGCCTCGCTCTGGGCGAGATCTGCCTCGAGCCCATCGGAAGAAGATGTGGGAATTACAGTGTGGCGACTACCGGAAGAAGAATCCGAAAGCGGGTCCTCGGAAGACATTTTCCGGAAGGTTTCGGAATCTACCTAGAAATAGATTTCCCAAGATCAAGCCCCGCGCGAAGATCTACGAATGAGAGAAAAAGTGAAAGAAAGAGAGGGGTAAATACACTACCGGCCCAAGAACTGGAAAGCGAGAAAGAAGAGGGCAAACGGGCATTGGTGCTCACCTGAGGCAGCGGGAAGCGCGAAGAAGAGGTTCGCCGGAGGCGCAGCGGGCTCGCGGTCGTCGACGAAGGCTGGCGACGGAGAAGGGCGGAAGCCGCCGAAGAAAACTCGAGGCAGCGGCGGCGGAGGAGCGTCAAAGGCTCTCTGCGCGGCGGTGACCTTCGGCGCAGCAGGAGCAACGGCGCGGGTTCGTCTGGAGTAGTGCTCTGACGGTGACCAGCGGCGACTGGAACGCAGAGGGCGAGGAGCTCTGTGCGCTGGGAAAGGGGCAAATGCGAAGACAAGACGAAGAGGAACCGCTCCCCCCTTATAAAGGAAAAAAAAGAAAAGTGGGCCGGAAACCGCTGGGCCGCGGCGGTTCAGATCTTGGGCCGCCACGTGGCGCGCAGATACACGCACCGAAAATACAAAGACACAGGAAGGCCACACGGATCCGAAACGGTAGCGCGGATCCGGTGCGGCGCCATAAATGCTGGCGCAGAAGACGAACCGAAGTGACCACTGACACTGTCGCACGCCAGGCACAGTGCGCATGTCACTGACAGGCACGGTACTCGAGATATTCTCGACTTCGCCGAGGAGAGATTTAATGACAAGAGATGCCGGAGAAAACCGGCACAGAGAAATAAGTTCGGCAAGGACGCCGAAGTGTTTGATCCGGATTCCGGAAGGGTTAAACCGGTACCTTGAGAAAGGAGAACCTGCATGGTCTGTTGGATAGGATCCACCAGAATATACCAGCTTCGGGGACTAATGTCGAGGGGATGACCCCCGGTATGCCAAAGGCATGCCAAAACCGGATGGTTTCAGCCATCAAAGTACCGGTTTAAGTGTTATTCCGGATGACAAAGTTTGATTCAGAGAATCATACCGGTATCCCAGGAGGGGAATACCGGAACTAGCTAAGAACATACCGGAACTACCGGAACAGGCTACACTGTAGCATGTCGGCAAGACTGGTCAAAGATGCTCTTCAGAGCTAGAAGACAAAGATGAGCGAAGCACTTCAGCTTTAATCGAAGCCATGAAGCTAAAGGCAAAGGATGACGTAAAAGGTGCCGGAGGATGTCACAGCTTCTGATTAAAGGCATACCAGCATCACCGGTAGCTAAAGTGGCTTTGTAAAGTAGTTTGTCCAGTCAAAGATCCCATTAGGGTTTCTTAGGGTTTCTTCCCCTGTAAGCCACCCTCTCCCCTATATAAGGAGAGGGGGCACACCCTTGCGCGGGTAACCGACATCCAGAGGATTAGGCTGTACACAGAAACCTGTAAGCCCATATGATCAAGAAATAGAGAGATCTAGTGCTGTCTTTGCCCTTGAGTTCATCTTCTTCTACCTTCGGCCAAGGCCAAGTTCTTGAGGAATCCATCCGGAAACCTCTCCGTCCATACCAAAAACCCTCCCCCGAATCCTCTAGCGTCCATTCGGCCCCAAGATAAGCCATCCCATGGCATCTGTCTGTTCACCACGACGACAGCTAAGATTCGTTGGATCTAGAGCGTGATCGGTTAGTGTCGGTGTAGTGGCACCGAGGATACCACGGTCCACCTGCTGTTGGGCCCGTACGGCGGCCCAGCTACAAGCCTTGAGGGATTTCTCCCTACACGAAGTCTTTTGGATTCACAAGATGAAGCCCCTCGCAAGGAACCGCTCGCGAGGAAGTCAACACTTGGCCTTTCCAGAAGCAAGGTTGAAGCCTTCGCGAGCTTCCCTCGCGAGGAGTCCGCACCAGGCTCCAGGAGATGTCGGGCAACGCCATATACGAGACATACCACGTGAAGATAATGACAAAGATGGTGACCGAAACCATGATGCACATCGAGGCTGGAGGCGATCACGCCCTGCGTGAAGAGGCGTGGCCATTGCTCCTTTCATAAAGGTTCGCTGTGGACGGTGCAATGCGGCAAAGGGTGTCGTCATCAGTCCACAACTACTCCCATGGACCAACCCCCTTTTCAGGGTACGGACCAAGTCCATGTGTAGAGTAGGGGGACATTTGTCTCCTCCTTCGGCACGTCTATGGCAACCTGTAATATCCCAGAATTTGGGGTTACATAATGAGAGGAAACAGATGTGAGAATTGCATTCATGCATAGAAAATCCGGGGATTTTTAGCGCTTTCAAATAAAACATGTCACAGTAACTGAAGTTTCACTTGACTTGATGGAATTGAAGTAGCTCATCAAGTCAAGCGCTATAAACCTCAATGTGACCTTTGCTAAAACCTTGTTTTGGGTAGTGATGATTTGATCTAAGGGGTTAGATCAAATGGGACTAAAACCAACACAACAACACATTAATCAAGGATCAACTACTTGATCTAATAAAAGATCATAATATGGTATTCCTTGCCATAACATATGAACACCTATTCAACTGAAAATCAAGTAACAATAAAATGGAGAAACTATTCTTGACTTATCTCTTCCATGTCTTAAAGTAATCTATGTTCTTACCATGAACCTCATGGTATTCATTCCACTTCATTCTTGATTCATGACAAGGAGATCAACACTAGTATTGTTCTCTAGTTTCTCTTATTCTATTCTTATATATCCAAATTAATATATATCAAAACCTAGAGAAGAAAGAGGTATCTATTAGAGAAGCAAAGCAATGCCAACACTTGAGCTAAAGCCCTTGAATATATATGCTCACATTATTCTCTTTAAGAAGAACCCTAGGGTGTTATTCAAGACATTTCCTAAAGAGAGAACCCATTTATGTTAACCATAGATCTTGATGATCACAACATTATCTTTGGAGCATAACCTTAGGGTATCATTTAAGTCATTCCCAAGTGAGAGAAACCAATCATATCAACCTTAGCTATACCTATTAAAGAAGCAAGGACAACCCTTGAATTAAAGTATTAGGAGATAAACCATCTCATCTTGGAGTGGTGACATGATCTAGGATCAAATGGACTAAGACCATATCCATGAGTTGATGAAGTAAGGAAGATACTAATCCAACTTAGTTAGACAAGTGGAGCCTTAGTATAGATACCTAAAGAGATCTTGTGAGTACACCATAAACCCTGGAATAATAGATTCCTCTATAAGAGAGCTCAGGCTAAAGTCTTACATACAAAAAAATTATCAAGCATTTGATCCTGGAGGAGAGAACCATACCTCACTAGCAATACCCTTAGAAGCCAACCCATGATCACCACAAAGTGGGTGTTGATTATAAAACCCTAAGAGCCTAGAATGGTGTAACGAAAGGAGTATCTTAGAGAGAAGTTAGTGAGTAGTGAGTTGATCATGTCCAATGCATGATCATGCGCAGGAGATATATAAGTACAAGTTTAACCTCAATATGTTATGCAGATATCATCCATCACATAAAATCATAGGGAGAATACTATCATCCTAAACCATCTCCATTATCTGGAATAGAGAAATAATTGGAGAATATCAAAACATTATCCAACCAAGAACTTGTGGCCATCTTAATCACATCTTGAGATAAATATCATATAATTGGTTAGGAAAAGCAACCCTAGCCAATTTAACATAGTGTTAACTCACACCTAGAACCAATGCCCATATTCCAACCTTAACTTGTGAATTACTTGGTGATCATAAGTAGAATCCTACACCACATCTATATTCTACTTGTTCCTCAATTAATGAACATAAGAAAACCTTAGTGCCAAACCCTATACTTAATGTGGTGTGAATAACCATTCATCCTTATAACCAAAGGCCACCATGATGAGAACCATATCCACTCTAGATATTTCAAAGCTAGATTAAAGATAATAGTAGTAGTCAACTTGTAAGAGATAAAACCCATTCTCAAGTCTTCAGCAACCATGTGAGCACATCAAATATTAGGCAAGTGACCATATTATCATTGACTAGCAAAATACCCGTGCGTTGCCACGAGAAAATAAATAATTATGTTTCACGAACATGTCATCGCATATACTCCCAAATAGTACCACATTACCCGAAAGTTTTATTTCTACTCATCTTTTTTTATAAAGACTCACTATCAGAAGTTATGTTTTGGATTTATCTACTTGCCTAAATTTGGAATCGAAAGGAGTAACACGGATTTTCACAATAATTTACAAAATTGTAACCAAATGAAACCTAGCAAAAGCGGTTGTTGAAGGAGAAATACTTTTGAATGGGGCATCTAGGAGTGCCACAGTTGAAACAAACATCCAACCGCGTTGAACGACATGGATGTCGAGGCGGCGTTTGCAGTCCTTGAATTACCGGAGGTCATTCGTCAGCCGCCAGTAGATGGACCCCGCGACACGTCCGACGTAGCCACGCGTGAGTCGCAACAGTAATGGTAGCAACGGTCGACCAGCGCACCCTACATCGAACGCCCCACCCGCTTGGGCCTTCTTGCACATGGTCACAAAGGGCAGCGACATGGATGTGCTAGAAGGCTCGCGCGGGTAGGCTGTTGTAGGCTGGCGTGGTGGGTGCTCTCGCTGGTGTAGAGGCAAGGCTGGCGCGCGGTGGGCCGCTATTGGTGCGAGCTAGGGTGGGAAACCGTGGATCCAAGGCGAACAGAGTTAGGAGACGTGGTCGCGTCAGTTGGAGGTTATGCGGGGGATTTTTCTATCATGTGTTTTGGGGATTAGCAAACAACTACAAGACACGCTCAACACACGGGGGTGGGGTGGAGGGGATCAGGGTGGAATCTAATTGCAAATCCGACGGCAAACACCGCATGTGTAGCTACTCGTGGTTGTAGCAAATTCACTTGCTATAACTTATTATATTATAAAATATGGTTGTTATTTTAATTTATCTGAAGTCCACGTTCCAAAATTAACGAACACAAAGAACAAAGCAGTACAAAGATAATGATGACAAATTTAGAGGAATGTACAAAAGAATGAATCGAGTCTACATATAGCAAACATATTTTGTGTCCAGAACGTGAAGGTTAGTTAGTTAAAACAAAGGAAGACAATATGCTACTACACTGTTAAGTGGATCGCATCATTTCAGAAACCAGTATCACGTCATCTTCCCCATCGCATGATTAGAATTTCCTCACGCTGTGCTTTCTTTGTCCAGCAGTTTTATGTTCGTCCAAACAAATCAGCACCTCGTTGCTGCCGGAAAAAACAACTGTATCGCCCATTTCACGTAGGCAAGTATCGATGGTGATGAATACGGATTTGCGAACCAGAACCCACGAACAGGCCGGGCTCACCATCTACCGTCCAGAAACAATTGAGCCTCCCCTTTCCGACTCGGAGTGTGGAACCCAAATTAAAGATGCGTTGACGGCATCACGGGACTTCGGCCTCAATGAGATTCCAGCGAGATGTTGGGCCCTAGGGAAGAGCTGTTTGGTCCGTTTGTGACACCAGGCAGCCACCTATTGCAATTTAATAGTAAAGAAGATAGGGGAGACTAAACCCTAGACCACCTCTCTATTCCACTTATGTTTCAAATAGTAAAACATAAGCTAAACCCAGATCATACCCACATAAAACCTATCTTCACCTTTCAAATATAAAGTGTGCATCACATAGTGATCACAAGTAAAACACTAAGGCCATGCCCTAAAATCAAGTATGTGTGAGATGATTAATTGATCAAGCTTAGAGCCACATTCTACATTCAAATCCAAATTGTTGGATAAAATACTCAACCTACCATTCAAACCATGCATATTCAGGCACACCCAACTATTGTTTCCAAACAAATAAAAGTCTCCTGAGAGGAGTAAGTTCTACTCTAATCATTCAAATCCAAGACTTAAGAAGGTAATATCAATAGTCCTGGGAATAAACTAAACTTAATTTCCAATACCTTAAAAATATTGGGCACATGAAATAATGCCCCTGAAATCATCTTTCAAATAAGACACTATCTAACAAGCTTTACTTCATGAATTATTTAATTGCAAGGTAATATAAAATAATAACATGATCTAATATACATATTTAATGCAATTTGTTAATATTCACATAATTAAAATAATACAAACATAATTGAATTTAAGAAGGAAGAGTAATAAAATCCTCTAAATTAACATTTATGTTTATTTTAAAATTGAGAGATAGATAAAATACAACTATATAATAATATAAATAATTCTTACTGCATGATAATATCTTACAACATATCATTTGTGAACTTAAGAAGCTTTTCAATATTTAACTCATCCCAAATGGTTTGGAAATTCAAATAAAATAGAAAACTAAAAATTAAAAAAGAAACAGAAAAAGAGGAGAGAGTCTTCCCTGCTGGCCGCAGCAGCCCACCAGCACTGGCCCAAGGAACAGCCCAACGCCGGCCCAGCCCAGAAACCCATTGCTATCCTTCTAGCGAGGAAGTGGTCATCGTGTTCGTCTTCTCCTTCCTCGCAGGAACAGGAGGACGACACCGCGACGAGGTGAGACACGTCCAGTGGTCGCCGTCGCCGTTGTTGACCGCCAGCGCACGCAGGAGACAGTATAAAATGCGATGAAGCAGCCCTCTCTCCGACGCCTCTTCGTTCCAATCGCGCGAAATACCAAAACCCTAGCTCACCGGTATCCACCTCGCTCCGCCGTTCCTCACCACCCCTATCCCCGGCAAGTGTCTCTACAGCTTCGCCTCGACACTCTAACCATCCTCGACAAAGGAATCGGTCGCGCGTGCCCGGAATCGACCGCTTCGACCACTTGTTCACCGCCCCGGTCACCGTCTCTGTCGACCATGGAGTCGCTGTGCGGCCACCTCAGCCTTGCCTGAGCAATCCTACCCGTTCGTGGTGAGCTTCTGCTCCTCGTGGACCATTGCACACCCTCCCTAGTTCTCTGTATCATGCCATCGTCGTGTACCTGCAAGCGCGCCTCTCGGCCTTGCCGTCGAGCAAGCGTCGGCGACCAATAGTGGGTGGCACCACCATAGTTAGGTTCCCCATGTTGCGCTGAGTCTCAAGAGCATCAGCGCGCGCTCGTAGATAGCCCGGAGCCTCGCCGCCGTTGCCAATTTCCCGCCGGCCACCGTGTCTCTGTCACCTCCCCAATTTTGACCTTGGTCAAAGCCACATGGTAGCCAGCGTGGACACTGGTCCACCAGTCAGAGGCAGTGGGTAGATATGTCCCAGTACAGTTAGTATTTAGTGTTAAATTCAAAATTCAAAAAATTTCTTGTAAATTTGCCAAATTATATGAAATTCATTTCAATTCAGAAAAATATAAATAAGGTACCCAAATTCTCATAAACATAAACTCTATCCAATAAAAATATAATATGAAATTTTTATTTGAAATAAAAATTTAATTGTTTAACCCTTATTGTTTAGGGTTTTCTATTTCTGTGCCCTCGGGTCCTTAGTTGTGCTCAGTTTTCCCCAGCTCCTTAGTTTTTTCTCAGTTTTCCCCAGGCTTTGTCTGAAACCCGGAGAAGGAGCTCGGACGGGAGGAATCCCGTTAAGTTGACCGTTAGTGGGGCCGCTGTTGGTACCCCGCTGTGGACACGTCTCCACTTATCCAGATTATCGTGGGACCCACAACTTGTCCACGCTAGCGCGTCGGACCCATAGCTTACCCAGGTGACAGTTGTCGTGGTATCGTCACGGCATATGCCATAGGGTGGCTAATCGAAGGTGGTTCCTAGATGGTCTCACGGTGGTATCCGGATGCGGGTATGGGGACGAGTGACACGGTCGACGTACCCAGGTTCGAGGCCCTCCCGTGGAGGTAACACCTCTACTCCTGCTAAGAGTGTATATGGAGATCACACAGTACAATGGTGCTCCTAGAGCTGTATCCGGCTGCTCGGGAAGGCTAAGGTAGACGAAGGTCTCTCTCCTCGAGTAGCGCTAAGACTAGAATGAAGTAAGAATGATCGATCGTCCCCCGCACGAGGGGGGTAGTGCAGCTTATATAGGCGCTGGCACTTTACAATGAAGTCCCTAAGAACTAGTGGCCGACTGGCCGGCTTCGGCTTCTGCTCCTTCCCGAGGCGTTGACGTCAGGAGCCGTTGAGGCCTCATGGCCTGTCCCATCCGCCTGCCGGAGTCAGCGGTATGGAGAGGTGGTGTCTCTGTCGCCATCATGCCCTGTAGCCGGTACGGATCGGCGTACGTCATGATGGCATGTCCGCCGCGTGGCACTATTGCTCTACAGTGCCCCGCGCTTTACGGGAGATGAGGTCAGCGTGGACCTGCGAACCCGGACCACCTGCTCAGTTCCTTCTCATGCAAGACTCGCCAGCCTCGAGTCGGTCTGAGGTACAAACCCCAGTCGGATATGGCTTGTAGAAGCCGGCCCAGCCACAGCGCAGACGGCCGTAGCCAGGCCGACTAGGACTTAGAGCCAGCCGGCTTCCGAAGCAGCCGGCCACGGCTCCAGCCGGCTGCTCCTCAGCCGGCCTTTGCCGCGAGCCGGCCAACCTCTAGCCGGCTGCTTCGCGTCCATTGCCCTACCCGGGGTCTTCCCCCCGACATTAGCCCCCGAAGCTGGCAAGGTCCCGCGTTAAGAGGGACCTAGGCAGGTTTTCCTGGCTCTTAGATATCTCCTGAATGTGTTGGGCGGCCCTCGGAGGGGCCGACTGAGAATTTCCATTCAGTCGGCTGCGCCCTCGTCCGGCTTACTTCGTCCGGCTGCTTCTAGCCGGACGCTATTTTCGCTTCTGCAGCTTTTGCTCTTTCACAAGTGTTGGCGATGTATCCGCCTTGCTAGGAGAGTTTGGGACCGGATTGAATTTAATGCCCGGCTCCGGCTTGGGCGCGCCGGAGTCTCCGCCGCCTCGGACCCTGCGCCCGACTTGACTGGTCTGACGGCTGGCTCCTGCTGCCGCTTCGTCTGGTCACATCAATGTCACCTCCGGATCCGGTGCGGTCGTGGGGAAAGTGGTGTGGCCGTTTTCAGTAACCGTTGCGGTCGTGGGAGGAGTTACGGCGCAATAATTCCGGGGACGTGGCCCACGCCTGCCACTTGGAGGCCAACCGCCCGCGGCTGGAGGCTATAAATGCCGCGGGGGAGGCATCGAGGCGGCCCTTCTTCCTCCTCGCGCTCCTGCTCCACTCCTCTTCGCACGAGCTCCTTCACGCCACCGCACATCTTCTCCGATGACCTCCTGGCGAACTCCGGTGACCGAGCGCGACCGCACTCCCTCGTCTCTCCGCAGCCGTCCGCGCGTCAAGCCGACGCCACGGGGCCCCGCGTTTCCACGGTACGCTCTCCGCCACCGTCGTCGCCGCCGTATCGTGGTTCCTCCTCGCCATTTCGTCTCTCTTGGTCTTCTTCTTCTTCATCCTCATTGATGGCCCATCCGAGCGGTTCCTGGAGGGGCTCCTACATGCGGGAAGACGACATCGAGCGTCTGGTGCGCCTCCGCCGGATTCCGGGGGCGGGGGGTGCTTACGAGGGCGCCCAGCGGTGAGGAGGAGCCTAGGCCGAACCCCGGCGAGCGTGTGGTCTTCAGAGCGCACCTCGATCGAGGGTTGGGCCTGCCGGCTTCACCTTTCTTCTGGCGATTTCTGGACTTCTTCGGCCTGCAGCCTCACCACCTGCCGGCCAACGCCTGCGTTCTCCTCAGCTACTACGTGGCCTTCATGGAGGGCTACGCCGGCTTGGGCCGGACATTGAGTTCTGGAGCCGATTGTTCTACATCAAGGCGCAGACGACTGACGGCCAGCTGCGGGCCTGTGGCGCCGCCTTGATCTACTCCCGCCCAGGCACGCCCTTCCCGAGGATCCCGACGGCGGACTCGGTGAAGAACTGGCAGATGTCGTTCTTCTACGTGCGGAACACGGACCTGGCCATCGACCGGCTCAACCTGCCGGAGTACAACCCGGCTCCGCCAGTCGGCCGGATCAACTGGGGCCACAACGCCAGGACGACGGACCCGGACGCAGAGGTAAATCTTCTGTGGGACTTCTTGGGAGCTTGCGTCACAGGGGGCCGGCTGAGCGCCGAGGACCTCCTCTGCACATACGCCGATCGTCAGGTGCTGCCGCTTCAGATGCGTGTCCACAAGATCGGGCACATGTCTGGCCGGTTTGATCCGACCCGGACGTCGAAGGTGGAGCTCACCAAGGCCCAGGTCGCCCGCCGGGTGAACAACATCACCAAGGCCAACATGCCGGAGAACTGGGACTGGGGGCTGCCGCCTTACAACCGGGCGTCGCCGCCTGAGTTGGTAAGTTTTTGTAATTTGGCCGACTTCCGGCTTGCAGCTGCGTGGCCGACTTGTTATTTACTGTCTTCGTTTTGTCTTTAGCTTTTCGACCGCCAGGGCATCGAGGATGGCGACCTGGAGCAGAAGATCTGGACGCCGGATCATGCTGATCCGGCTGACCAAGCCGGCGACCAAGCCGGCGATGACGAGCTGCCGGAGGTGCCCGACCAAGGCGGCCAGGGGGAGCACAATCCGCCGCCCTCGCCGGAGCACCAGGAGGAGGAGGAGCCGGCGACGTCCACTACGGGGCCGATCCCCGCGGTGCCCCTGCGCGCGAGGCCGCCTGCCGCCTCGGCGACTTCTGCGCCCAAGGGGAAGAAGCGGGCCAGCGGCGGATCCACGGTCGCGCTGGAGGCCAAGGCCAAGAAGCAGCGCCGGCTGGCGCCTAGGAAGGTTCCGGAGCAGGCCGGGTAAGTCTCTTTTCTTCGTTGTTTGATTCATTTTCTTTCCTTTCTTTTTATACTTATTTTTTCTTATTTGTTCGACTAGGGCTGCCATCAAATTCGCCCAGGGCGGCGGCTCTCGGCCGACTCCCCGCGCCTCGTCGCCGCTCCAGCGGCAGAGGAGGGAGCCGACCCCGACGCCTTCGACGCGTGCGCGCACGCCGCCAACCGTTGTCGTGCCGCCTGCGGCTACGCCGCCTTCCGCGGGGGCATCTTCTTCAGCTGCACCTCCTTCTGCGCCTGGCAGCGGCGCCCAGGGTGAGCCGGCGCGCCGGCCTACTCTGGACGATATGTTTCCGCGCCGCGCTCGGTTTGTGGAGCCGGCAGCCGGAGCTGGCAGGGGTATGCCGCCTGCGACCGGAGCCGGAGCTGGCGGGGCTGCGCCGCCTGCGACCGGAGTCGGCGGTGCCGCACCCAGCGTCGTGGTGCTGGAGGACAGCCCGGAGGGAGCACCTCAGGCGCCGGAGACGGCGGCTCCCACCGGGCCGACTGCTTCGACCGCGCCGCCTCCATCTTCGGAGCCGTCGAGGGAGGAGCCGGCCAGGGACTAGCCGGCGCGCACGAGGGACGCCGGCTCCCGGGCGTTGGTGAGGATGGAGGGGCCGTTGGAGCCGAATGAAGGCCTGCACGTGGCCAAGGCCGCCCGGCTGCTGAACGTGGCGTCCGCCTCCGACTCCAGCCTGGGCTCGGCTGGCACCATGGAGAAGGCGTGGCACCAGGCGGACGCCTGCGAGGTGACCAGCCGGGAGGGGCAGCCAGGCGTGGCGCCCATGAAGATGTTCTTCTCCGGCTTCCGCGCCAACCTTAGGGCCAGGGCCACTGAGACCCTAACCAACCTGGCGAAGTTGGAGGAGGCTGACAAGGTGAGTGTTTTATCTCGTTTTTGGCAAATGTTGTTATCCTAGTAGCCCTCCGAGGCATGGGCCGGCTGCTTGGAGCCGGCCCAGGTTTCGCCTAGACATCTGACTTGATTTCCTCTCAGACGATTGAGGAGCGGTGCACCGTCTTGTACAACCGAGTCTTTTCACACGGGTGACTTGATTTCCTCTCAGACGATTGAGGAGCGGTGCACCGTCTTGTACAACCGAGTCGTGACCTGCTACCACAAGGCCAAGATTGAGCGGGCTGACTTGGCTCGTCAGCTGGAGGCCGCCAAGGGTAGGGTTTTCTTCCTTTTGACTTGACTTCTTTTTTCTTAGATTTCTTTTGGCTAACGGCTTCTCTTTGCCGACTTGCAGCTGAGGCCGCCCGGGTCCCGCAACTGGAGTCGGATCTTCGGGCCGCCCGCGCCCAATGCGCCGTGAGCGAGGAGACGGGCCGGGCTGCTGCCGCCAAGCTAAAGGTGGCTGAGGGGGAGCTGACGCGGCTGCGCCTGCTTGAGGCTAACCACCTCAAGGAGCTTGCCGCCCTCAAAAAGGCTGAGGAGGAGAAGGTGGAGAGCCTGAGCAAGCGGCTGGAGGAGGTGGACAAGCAGCGGCTTGCGCTTCGCCAAGAGGTGACCGCTAAGTCCGAAGAGCTATCGGCCACCGCCAAGCGGTGGGTGGATGAGATTAGCCGGCTCGACCGCGGCTTGGCGGGTGAGTCCTTGTATTTTTCTCCTTCCTTTCCCTTTGCCGGCTTTCGGCCGTCGGCTGCCGGCTTAGGTTGGCAACCGGCGGCAGAAACTTTGATGTTTTCAATATCTCCATCTTCAGGCTGGGGGCAGTCGGTTCATGCCGGCTGCCGCTAGGCTTTTTCCTCTTAACTTCGAAATCTCCATCTTCGGGCTGGGGGTAGTCGGTTCATGCCGGCTGCAGCCAGGCTTACTTTAGAGCTTCGGAATCTCCATCTTCAGGTTGGGGGCAGTCGGTTCTTGCCGGCTGCCGCTAGGCTTACTTTAGGACTTCGAAAATTTGCATTTTTCTGCCTTTTTCCGGCTTCGATAGATTTCTGACGTGCTTCTCCTTTGCAGCGGCCTTCCCTGAGGCGCAGGATGCGGCGCTGAAGGCAGTCGGCGAGGCGCGAGATGCGCGCCGGCGGGCTACTGGCGAGCAGAGCGGGGACTACTTCTCCATGGACGACTACCTGGCGGCCATGGCCGCCCGCGTGGAGCCCATCACGAAGCTCGGCTGGGAGCTCCGGAAGGCGGTGGAGGAGCTGATCCGGCTGCTGTGGCCGACGGAGACGCTGCCCCAGGACCTCTCCAACCTCATCAAGTGGCTGGAGACGGCGCCTGACCGCTTCCTCGACTTGAAGGAGTCTGCTGCGCGTGCCGGAGCCGATATGGCCCTCTCCTTTGTGCTGTCCTGGTATGACGAGGTCAACCTCGATCAGCTGGAGTGTCGGCGGGCTGACGTGGAGGAAAACCTTCCGGCAGAGAACAAAACCGCCCGGCTTGCCCGCGCCTGCGCTATCGCCGACTTCGTCGACAAACGCATCTTCATCGAGGATCCGAACCCGCTGTCTGACGACGAGGAGGAGGAGGCAGAAGATGATGATGCGGAGGACACGCCCGAGGCGGATCCGGCGGCCGGCTCTGCCACTGCTCCTCCGACTGGTCCTGATCCAGCCGGCGCCTAGCTTTACCTGTCTTTCTTTCGCTTTTGCCAAGACGATTTGTTAAATCCCCGGGATGCCGGGTGCATATGTAAGACAATATTATTATCCTTTTATTAGAGCACACTTTTAATGTGTTTGTTAATCATTTGTGTGCCGGCTTGCTTTCTTCCGACTCGTTCGCTTTTTCCCATCCGCCCCACTCTTTGGCTTTGCCCTTGCCGATCGTACGTCCGACTTGCGGTCCGTCGCCGGATCAAGAGCGTGCCGAGGGTGAGGCCGATAGTATTTCAGCTTAACGAGCCGAGTTCGGCAATCCGGCACTTTTATGAAGAGTTGTGCAAGAATCAATTCGCTTTCACTCTTTCCCTTAGCCGTCTTTCGCGTGCCGGCTCCCTAGGCACTTACTCCCGCCAGCCGGACGCGCCGGGTTGCGGTCTGTAGCTGGTCGGAAGCCGGCTGTCGGAAACCGGATCACGTTACTAAGCCGGCCGCGTGAGAGGGTGTTAGCCAATTGGCGAAAACAATAGAGTACGCGAAAAACTTGTCGAAATCGGCGCTCTTGGCGCTTGCTTTTTCATAGCTTACAAAAGGAGTACAAGGGATACATACATTCCTGCTCTCAAGTATAAAATGGGCGGAACAAGTTGACATTCCAGGGACGTTTAGTCTCCTCGTCAGCCTTGTCCGGCTTGTTCTTTCTAGCCTCTTGGGCATCTATGAGATAGTAGGAATCATTGCCTACCGCCTTGCTCACGATGAAGGGACCCTCCCATGGGGATGACAGTTTATGCTGTCCGGCTGTCCGTTGGATCAGCCGGAGCACTAGGTCTCCTTCTCGGAATGCTAAGGATTGGACCTTCCGGTTGTGATAGCGTCGGAGGCTCTGCTGATATATGGTAGACCTGGACTCGGCCATTAGCCGGACCTCTTTGACCAGGTCGACTCCATCTTCACGAGCTTCTTTGGCTTCGGCTTCTGTGTAAAGCTTGATCCTTGGCGCGTCGTGCTCGATATCAGTCGGCAGGACGGCTTCGGCCCCGTATACGAGAAATAAAGGAGTGTAGCCGACTAAGCGGTTTGGCATCGTGCGCAGGCTCCACAGCACGCTGGGCAGCTCCTCAATCCAACAGCCGGCTGCTCGCTCGAGCGGCTCCACCAGCCTGGGCCGGATGCCGGCTAGGATCAAGCCGTTGGCCTTCTCCACTTGTCCATTGGACTCCGGGTGCGCCACGGATGCTAGGTCCATTTGGATCCCCATTTCTACGCAGTAACGCTTGAAGACGCCTTCGGCGAAGTTGCTGCCGTTGTCGGTGATGATGCTGTGGGGGTAGCCGTACCTCACAATTATTTCTTTGAGGAATGTGACGGCTGTGGAGCCGTCCAGCTTCTTGATCGGCTTGGCTTCGATCCACTTGGTGAATTTGTCAATCATCACCAAGAGGTGTGTCATGCCGCCTCGCGCGGTTCTGAATGGGCCCACCATATCCATGCCCCACACGGCGAATGGCCAAGTGATGGGGATGGTCTTCAAGGCGGAAGCCGGCGAGTGCCTTTTCTTGGCGAAGCGCTGGCAGCCGTTGCACTTCTTCACCAGCTCTTCTGCGTCTCTGAGCGCAGTCGGCCAGTAAAAACCGTGCCGGAAGGCTTTGGCCACTATGGCTCTGGAGGAGGCGTGATGGCCGCACTCTCCCCGATGGATTTCCCATAGGAGTTCAATCCCTTCAGCCGGCTCTACGCACCGCTGGAGCACCCCACTTACGCTGCGTTTGTACAGCTCGTGGTTGATGATGGTATAGGCCTTGGCCCTTCTCTCAATCTGCCTGGCTTGAACCCTGTCATTTGGCAGCACACCATCGGTGAGGTAGGAGAGGAACTCTTGTGCCCATGATGGTACGCATTTTATTTCAAACACGCTGACCACCAGGGCCTCCATCTTCGGAGCTTCCGGATTCGACTGCATGGTCGCCGGGTTCGGCTGTGAAGCCGGCGGGTTCGGCTGATAAGCCGCCGAGTTTGGCTGAGAAGCCCCCGCGTTGGACTGAGAAGCCCCCGGGTTCAGCTGTGGAGCCGGCGGGTTTGGCTGAAAAGCCCCCGACTTGGGTGATGAAGCCCCCGGGTTCGGCTGAGAAGCCCCCGGGTCAGCCGGCACGAATATGGAATCCGAGTCCGGTGACGGTATGATGGACGGCTTCTTGAGGACCGCCAGGGCAACGCCCGGCGGAATAGCTTGCCGGGTTGAGCCGATCTTGGATAGGGCGTCAGCCGCCTCGTTGTTTGCTCGCGGCACATGATGGAATTCACAACCATCAAAGAAGCCGGATAGCTGCTGGACGTGGAAGCGGTATGAGGCCATGTTGGCGTCCTTCGCGTCCCAATCGCCAGATGCTTGTTGTATGACCAAGTCGGAGTCGCCGAAGCAAAGAATGCGACGCACGCCTATCTCCTTGGCCAGCTTCAGCCCATGGATGAGCGCCTCATACTCCGCCACATTGTTGGATGCGGCGAAGTGGATCTGCAGGACGTAGTCCAGCCGGTCTCCCTTGGGAGAGGTGACGACGATGCCGGCTCCCAAGCCGTTTCGCATCTTCGAGCCGTCGAAGTGCAGCTTCCAGTGTGTGGAGTCGGGCACCGGCGGCAGGTATTGCATCTCGGCCCAGTCGACGAAGAAGTCCGCGAGGATCTGCGACTTGATGGCCGTGCGTGGCTCGTAGATGATGGTGTGGGCGGCTAGCTCCAAGGCCCACTTGGCAACCCGGCCATTGGCGTCCTTGCTGCCAATGATTTCCGCCAAGGGTGCTGTGGCCACCACCTTGATGGGGTGCTCTTGGAAGTAGTGCTTGAGCTTCTTGGCCGCCATGTACACGCCGTAGGTGACCTTCTGGTAGTGGGGGTAGTTTTGCTTTGACTGGGATAGCACTTCGCTGAGGTAGTAGACTGGGCGCTGGACCGACTGCTCCTTGCCGGCTTCCTTGCTGACTTCCTTGCGCTCCACCACCAGGACGACGCTGACCACACGATTGGTGGCAGCGATGTACAACAGCATCGGCTCCATTGAAGCCGGCGATGCGAGGATGGGCGCGGTCGAGAGCACGCGCTTCAAGTCACGGAAGGCTTCATCCGCCTGTGGTGACCAGACGAACTTGTCCGATTTCTTCAGCAACTGGTACAGGGGCAGTGGCTTCTCCCCCAGCCGGCTGACGAAGCGGCTCAAGGAGGCCAGGCATCCGGTGAACTTCTGGACGTCCTTGAGGCACTGCGGCAGTTCCATTGTCGGGGGGAAGACCCCGGGTAGGGCAATGGACGCGGAGCAGCCGGCTGGCCACTGGCCGGCTCGCGGCAAAGGCCGGCTGAGGAGCAGCCGGCTAGCGCCGTGGCCGGCTGGTCCGGAAGCCGGCTGGCTCTAAGTCCTAGTCGGCCTGCCTACGGCCGCCAATGCTGTAGCTGGGCCGGCTTCTACAAGCCATATCCGACTAGGGGTTTGTACCTCAGACCGACTCGAGGCTGGCGAGTCTTGCACTGGAAGGAACCGGGTTGGTGATCCGGGTTCCCAAAGTCCACGCTGACTTCATCTTCCGTAAAGCGCGGGGCAATGTGGAGCAATAGTGCCACGCGCCGGACAGGCCATCATGGCCAACGACGATCCGTACTGGCTACAGTGGCTGATGGCGACAGAGACACCTCCTCTCCATACCGCTGACCTTGGCAGCCGGATGGGACAGGCCATGAGGCCTCAACGGCTCCCGACGTCACCGCCTCGGGAAGGAGCGGAAGCCGGAGCCGGCCAAGCCGGCCGATAAACTATAGGGTCTTATATGTAAAGTGCCGGTGCCTATATAAGCCGCACTACCCCCTCTCGTGTAAGGGATCGATCATCCTCACTTCATTCCACCCTTAGCGCTGCCCTGTGAGAGAGACCATCGTCTCCCTTAGCCTCCCAGGAGCAGCCGGACACAGCTCTAGGAGCACCTTTGTATTGTGTGATCATCATATACACTCTAGCAGGAGTAGAGGTCTTACCTCCATCGGAGGGCCTCGAACCTGGGTACGTTGCCGTGTCACTCGTGCCCATACCCGCTTCCGGATACCGTCGTGAGATCCCTCAGGAACCACCTTCGATTTGCCACCCTATGGCATATGCCGTGACGATACCACGACATCCATCTTCTCAATGGCACTGATCTTCTCCGGGTTGGCTTCGATTCCTCGCTGAGAGACGAGGTAGCCCAGGAGTTGGCCGGCTGGCACGCCGAACGTGCACTTGGCCGGGTTGAGCTTCATCCGAAATCTTCGCAGATTGGTGAAGGTTTCTCTCAGGTCATCAAGGAGGGTGGGCATCTCCTTGGTTTTTACAACGACATCATCCACATATGCGTGAACATTTCTGCCGATTTGATCCTGCAAACACTTTTGCATGCACCTTTGATAGGTGGCGCCTGCATTTTTCAAGCCGAATGGCATAGTCGTGTAGCAGTAAGCCCCATACGGGGTAATGAACGAAGTCTTTATTTGATCAGCTGGATTCAAAGGAATCTGGTGGTAGCCTGAATAGGCATCTAGAAAAGACAACAGTTCACAGCCGGCAGTCGAGTCTATGACTTGATCTATGCGCGGCAGGGGGAAGGGGTCCTTCGGGCACGCCTTGTTGAGGCTGGTGTAGTCGATACACATGCGCCAGGAGCCGTTCTTCTTCAAAACCAGGACCGGGTTCGCCAACCAGTCCGGGTGCAGCACTTCCATGATGAAGCCGGCTGCGAGGAGCCGGGCGATTTCTTCACCGATGGCCTTCCTTCTTTCTTCGGCGAAGCGCCTGAGGGGCTGCTTCACCGGCTTGGCTTCGGGCCTGACGTGGAGGTGGTGCTCAGCCAACTCCCTCGGCACACCCGGCATGTCCCTTGGAGACCATGCGAAGATGTCCCGATTCTCACGGAGGAAGCTGGTGAGCTCGCTTTCCTATTTGCTGCTCAAGCCGGCACCGATGGTGACGTACTTGTCCGGCTGCGCCGGGTCGAGCAGGATCTTCTTGGTGTTGTCGTCCGGCTGGAAGTGAGTCGTCCCAGCCGGGTTGCCTACAGCCGGCATGTCCGCCTGCGCGGCCTTAGCCAGGGCGACGGCGTCGTGGATGAGCTGCTTCTCGGTGGCGATGACCAGCGTCTGGGCCATCTTGGAGCTCTGCGTGGCGCAGTCCATGGAGCGGCGGTAGTCGCCGGCTATGGTGATGACCCCTTTAGGGCCAGGCAGCTTCATCTTTAGGTACCCATAATGGGGCACCGCCATGAACTTGGTCAGGGCCGGCCTGCCCAGGAGCGCGTGGTAGGGACTGACGAGGTCCACCACCTCGAACTCGATCCTTTCGGTGCGGAAGTGATCCGGCTTCCCGAACATCACCTCCGGCGTGATCCGGCCAATCGGCTGGCAGTAGTGGCCCGACATGATGCCATGGAAGACGGTGGGGGTGGGACGCAGCTCGGCTTCTTGGATGCCTAGCTTGCGGGTGGTGTCGCGGTAGAGGATGTTGATGCTGCTGCCCCCATCGATGAGGACGCGCGAGAAGCGCACGCTGCGCCGGGTCGTGCCAATGGTGGGGTCGAGGACCATGGCGTAGCTACCCGGCTTCGGCAGGACAGCCGGTGTGTCGCGGCGATCAAAGGTGATGGCCTGCTCGACCGGCTTAGGTACCGGGGACCGGCGGTATGACCGCGTTGACCTCGAGGGAACGGCTCTGCTGGCTCGTCTTGTCCTCGGGCTCGGAGGTGAAGATGATGTAGGTAGCATCCTCGGCCAAGTAGCGGCCATGATGCCATGGAAGACGGTGGGGGTGGGACGCAGCTCGGCTTCTTGGCCGGCGGTAGGTGCCGGTGAAGTTGCTGATGAAGGCCTCCTCGAAGTCCAGCCAGCCGTTGATGCTGCCGGCTGGCAGGTTGTTGAGCCAGGTGCGGGCGGAGCCGACCAGCATCAGGGGGGAGTAGCGTACCGCCCAACGCTTGTTGCCCCTGGCGATGCCGACTGCGGTGGAGTAATACAGCAGCCAGTCCTCCGGCTTGGCAGTGCGGGGCCCGAAGCATTTTGGGCCGGCTGGCCCCTCTTCTTCCGCGATGCGGGATTCGACCAACCGATCGAGGCGATCTAGGGCGTCTACCGGCTCGATGCGCGGGCCCAGCCGGGAGCGTGCCTGCTGGCGAGCGCCGCTGGCTTCTGGAGCCGGCCGGTGTTGGCGTCGAGGCTCGGAGTCTTGCTCCTGGTTTCGGCTTGGTGGAGGCCGACTGCGGCTGCTGTTGCCGCCCGGCTGGCGACTCGTCCGGCTTGAGCTCGCGTACGTGGCACGGGAGTCGTTGTGCCGGCTTGGTGCTGGAGAGGTGGACTCGGCCGTGTCCCTGGCGTTGCCTGCGGCACCACGAGCGTGAGAAGCTCTGGGAGCATGGGCGTACCTGGGATCTTTCGATTGCCGGTTGGCAGCCTTCACCAGCTCAGTCACCCGCTCGGTTTGGCGGCGTAACTCTTCGCCTTCGAGGCGGTGCAGCTCTTCTGCGGCGGCTTCGGCCGCGAGCATGTTCTTGTCGGGGGTGTTGTAGAGGGGCAGCTCCGCTGACGGAGCCGGCGCGTCCGCGCCGTCACGGTCGATCTCGGCGCCTAGGGCGCGGCCTCTGCGGCGGATCTGGCCGGCTCGGCTGGGGTTGTCGCCGCCTGGAGTGAGGCAGTGGGCGCGGTTGTACTCGCGCTGGGTGATTTCCCACTGGCGCTTGGCGGCAGCCAGCTCCTCGGTCTGCTTGAGGAGGAGCACGCGGTGCGCCTCCAGGTCCGCCTCGATGGTGGTGGGGTCGGTGCCGGTCGTGAGCGGAGTGCTCAGCTTTGCCCGGACTTCTTCCAGCCGGGATGGTGGTGGTGGTGGCTTCGCGCCCGAAGCGGACACGTGCCCGTCAACGTTGCGCTCCAAGTTGGGGCCGCGGATGCGCGTGGACTTGGTGGGCTGCTCGTCGCCGGTCGCCATGACTTGCACGATGCAGGGGTCGGCGAAGGCGCTGCTGGTGCCGGCTCCTGGAGGAGGGCTTGCGCAGCGCAGGACCTGCCGCGGGTAGGGCGGCGGTGCGACGGTAGCGACGTAGACGTCGTGGCCGCCGAAGGAGATGACGCTACCGCCAGCAGGGAAGGGCCTGTCGGCGAAGCAGCCAGCGTTGTCGCTGACGCAGTCGAGGGAGCCGAATCTCCAGATCAAGCCTGAAGCGACCCGCTCGCCGGTGGTGATGGTGAGGCCCGTCCGGATGAAGACACCGGCCGCGGACGCTGAAGGCCCCACGGTGGGCGCCAAATGTCGTGGTATCGTCACGGCATATGCCATAGGGTGGCTAATCGAAGGTGGTTCCTAGATGGTCTCACGGTGGTATCCGGATGCGGGTATGGGGACGAGTGACACGGTCGACGTACCCAGGTTCGAGGCCCTCCCGTGGAGGTAATACCTCTACTCCTGCTAAGAGTGTATATGGAGATCACACAGTACAATGGTGCTCCTAGAGCTGTATCCGGCTGCTCGGGGAGGCTAAGGTAGACGAAGGTCTCTCTCCTCGAGTAGCGCTAAGACTAGAATGAAGTAAGAATGATCGATCGTCCCCCGCACGAGGGGGGTAGTGCAGCTTATATAGGCGCTGGCACTTTACAATGAAGTCCCTAAGAACTAGTGGCCGACTGGCCGGCTTCGGCTTCCGCTCCTTCCCGAGGCGTTGACGTCAGGAGCCGTTGAGGCCTCATGGCCTGTCCCATCCGCCTGCCGGAGTCAGCGGTATGGAGAGGTGGTGTCTCTGTCGCCATCATGCCCTGTAGCCGGTACAGATCGGCGTACGCCATGATGGCCTGTCCGCCGCGTGGCACTATTGCTCTACAGTGCCCCGCGCTTTACGGGAGATGAGGTCAGCGTGGACCTGCGAACCCGGACCACCTGCTCAGTTCCTTCTCATGCAAGACTCGTCAGCCTCGAGTCGGTCTGAGGTACAAACCCAGTCGGATATGGCTTGTAGAAGCCGGCCCAGCCACAGCGCAGACGGCCGTAGCCAGGCCGACTACGACTTAGAGCCAGCCGGCTTCCGAAGCAGCCGGCCACTGCTCCAGCCGGCTGCTCCTCAGCCGGCCTTTGCCGCGAGCCGGCCAACCTCTAGTCGGCTGCTCCGCGTCCATTGCCCTACCCGGGGTCTTCCCCCCGACAACCGTTGCAAAATGGGAGCCCAAGCCAGCCCCGCGCCTGTGCCCGTGCCATTGCTTCCCCTTTCTTTCCTCGCGCCCCATTGTTCTTCTTCTCCGCCAGCGGCAGCCCTTCTCCGGCAGGCGGGTGATGTCTAGTTTCTCTTCGACCTCCCGTTATATATTCATGGCCGCAGTATGGACCCGTGCCTTTGACAAGATGGCCTGACTGCCCACACAAGGAGCCTCTGACGTGGTCGATCTGTAAGATGGACGAAAACGGCAACCGTGGACGTGAGTACCTTGCATGCAAGAGCTTGCCATATAGAGATGGGGATAAGGTTAGATCTTGCTCCAATTGCTCTGTTTTCTTTCGATTTTCTTGTTATTCCCTCGAATTTGGGATTTAGGGTTCACGTTGTTGTTTTCAGATCCTGAAGAAATGCAGGCATTTCGAGTGGATCGATGTGTACGTTCAGAGGCTTGAATTGCAGGAATCAATTGGCGCTATTGGGGAGCGTAATTTAGGAGGGGGGGACTTGTTGTAGAGAATGTGGCGGAGATAGGATCCATTCCGATTAGGGCCTTTCCAATTATGCCTAATGCTCCCAATGCAGAACTGGTGGAGGTGAAGGGAGAACTGAAGAAAATGAACAAGCAGTTAAGGCAGCTGATTGAGTTGAAGAAGCAAGCTAATCTGATGGCTGGGTTTTTTTTGTTGTATAATTGCGATCGGATTCTTATCATTGCTCATCAGGCACTAGAAGTTGTTACAATCTTACAAGGGATACCTTGTTACAAATCCATTATACATGTACTTGTAGTTGTTTTCAAAGTTAGTGTGTGCATTCACCGAAATTACCAAAAAAAACACGTGTTAGGGAATATAGGAATGCTAAAGGTAGTTGATAATTGTTAGAGGGGTGACAAATAATGCATTCACCAAAATCCCACAAATATGTATTTCTCATGTTTATACCAAAACTATACCACTTCTGGGACGTTTCAAATAACCAACACTATAATCCCAAAAAGAAAAGGAATGCTAAAGATAGTTGATAATTGTTAGAGGGGTGACAAATAATAATGCATTCGCAGAAATCCCACAAATATGTATGTCTCATGTTTATACCAAAATTATACCACTTTTGGGACGTTTCAAATAACCAAGACTATAATCCCTAAAAGAAAAGGAATGCTAAAGATAGTTGATATTGTTAGAGGGGTGACAAATAATGCATCACTGAAATCCCACAAATATGTATGCCTCATGTTTATACCAAAATTATAACACTTTTGGGACGTTTGAAATAACCAAAACTATATCCCAAACAATATTCCCTAAAAGAAAAGGAATGCTAAAGATAGTTGATAATTGTTAGAGGGGTGATAAATAATCCATTCACCGAAATCCCACAAATATGTATGTCTTATGTTTATACCAAAATTATACCACTTTTGGTCCATTTCAAATTACCAAAACTATATTCCCTAAAAGAAAGGAATGCTAAAGATAGTTGATAATTGTTAGAGGGATGACAAATAATGCATTCACCGAAATCCCACAAATATGTATGCCTCATGTTTATACCAAAATTATACTACTTTTGAGATGTTTGAAATTACCAAAACTATATCCCAAACTATATTACCTAAAAGAAAAGGAATGCTAAAGAAATTTGATAATTGTTAGAGGGGTGATAAATAATCCATTCACCGAAACCCACAAATATGCCAAATATGTATGCCTCATGTTTATACCAAAATTGTACCACTTTTGGGCCGTTTCAAATTACGGAAACTATATTCCCTAAAAGAAAAGGAATGCTAAATAAAGTTGATAATTGTTAGAGGGGTGATAAATAATCCATTCATCGAAATCCCACAAATATGTATGCCTCGTGTTTGTACCAAAATTATACCACTTTTGGGACGTTTCAAATAACCAAAACTATATCCCAAACTATATTTCCTAAAAGGAAAGGAATGCCTACAAGAGTTTATAATTTTTAGCGCGTGAAAAAGATAGAGGGTGGAAGCTAGTCGCCGACAGAGAGAGAGAGATCGAGAGAGAGAGGGTGGTGGCCCCGATCAGAGAGAGCAAGGGGTTATCCTACCCGTCAGATCATACGATCAACGGTCGGCGGGCACGATCCGCGTGACAATGGCTAGACCAATCAGGGCAAGGTTGGGCGTCCCCTGTGAGAATTTGTGAAGGGAGAAGGCAAAACTGAGTAGTATCAAGAAACCAAGGGCACGTGAGTAGTAAACAGACTAAAGGATTCAAATATGAGATTTAAAAAATGGAAAATCCGTGGTTTGTACAATGAAACTCATCTTGGCCTACCACAAACTATTTGCAATACAAATATACATGAGTGTGAAAATTGTGGCCTCATTCAGACAAAGTATGTTTTGGGGAAAGCTGTTTTGGGAAGGGCTTATTGTGGAAAGCCATGCACCTTCTTAGCTACTAGGTGATTTGAGAAGTGGCAATTTGTGGTAAAACTTGATTTATCTATGATTGTTATAGTTTCCAATGTGGCAGGTCGCGTAAGAAGACTCCATGAGTAAGTGCCAATATGGTTTTATCTTTTTGGAATTTTTTGAGCATGAAATGACTCAATTAGATAGCTTAATCCAATTTGTTGACTCTCTGTTGACCAGCCACTTGAGGGTAAAACTGAGTATATTGCACTAGCCAGTATTAGCACTCAAAGGGAAAACTGAGCACACAAAAAATGCTAGTATAAGACTCGAGGGTATACCTGAGTATATCTAAATTTTGAGGGTTAGAATCGAGGATGCGTGTTGCGGTGCAGAAGTGGAAGATGTGCAATTGTTGACGCGTAGGACGCGGGTCACGGTGCAACGTGCAATCGTGGATGCGTGTCGCGGTGCAGAAGTCGAAGACGTGCACACGTGCAACCGTGCACGCGTAAGACGCGGGTGGCATTTACGACCCCTAGCCTTTATAGACGCCTCTCCCTATTCGCCTCCTCCCACTATCTCACTGTCACACTCACTCCCTCACGCAACGCCGCCTCTCATGTCCCATCATCTTCTCCAAAGCAAAAAAAAACCCTCTCCCTCTCCGCTCTCCCTCTCCTCTGCCGGCGATGGACAAGGAGAATGCGAATCCGTCCTCCGTCCTCGACACTGTCCCCGCTAGGCACGGCACCTCCGTCTTCGGCATCGTCCCCTCTACGGTCGTCGCCGCCGAAGGTGCATTGGCGGCTCCCGCCGGTGCATCGAAGGCTGCCGCCAGTGGCGGTCAGATCCCGCCGGGATGGGACCCCTACGAGGTGGTGTCATACGACTGTCCGGTGAACCCCTACGACACCTGCATGGAAGACCCTTGGAACGAGGTAACTACGGTTTGCTCCCTTGTTGTTCCCCTTCCCTTGCTTTTTCAACCCTATTTTTGTTGGTTCCATGATTACTTGCCGATCTGTCGGTAGGATGAGTATTGGGTTAATACTTGCGCCGATTTTATTCCATTTTGATTCGATCCCTTCTTGATTTATGCAAGTAATCATGGGATCTCAATCAGTTAAGATTTGGGGTTCGGCCGTTCGGTTAATTTATGCAAGTAATCATGTGATCTCAATCATTTAAGATTTGGGGTTCGGCCGTTCGGTTAATTTATTCAGATCTGGAATTAGTTTCTTTGTCTATGATGAATCGTTGGGCACAAATTTGTACAGAGCGGGTTCAGCGAACCATTGCTGTGTACAAATCTGTTGTGCATGAGCTTTGGTTCGCTAACCCCGTCCCTGTAGATATATAATTGTGTTCAATCTAACTGAGGCTGCCTCTGTTTTTCCTAGCTTTGTTATGTTGCAACTTATTCACTCATACTTTCGTTTGATATGGATCAGGTGTCTGGCAGCGACGTCGGCAGCGACGAGGAGGACCAGCACACCAAGACTCGATAGGTGCTGCGGAGGCTGCAGTTCGGCCAGTTCGCCTCCTACTTCGCCAAAGGTGTATACAAGTGCCCCTTCTGCACTAGGAGACTCGGCGGCACCGACTTCAACTGCCTCCTCACGCATGCCGAGGACCTTCCCCAAGGTCGACTCGACGGTGAATGCCTACTCCTTCCGCGCCAAGCACAAGGCGCTCGACATTCACCTCTGCAACTTCCAGCGGGTGGAGATCGCCACCGGGCGCATGCCTCCGCTCAAGCCCAATGTGCCCAAGATCAAGGGACAGGGGAGCAAGAACTGGAGGAGGAGCCAGATGGAGTAGGCGGAGTCCAGGACGTGTGGACGGGTTTGGCCGCCCGGTTGGCAACAAGGATAAGTTCTCTTATGGGTAATGCAACACACCTCTGCAGAGTGTATCAAATTGTGGCTTGTCACTCCCTGTTCCGGGTTTGGAACTATGAACGCGGCCAGAAAGGAACTCCATGAAGTTCTAGACACTCGGTGAAGGCTGACGGACATAGCTCTTCATAATAAAAGCAACCTTTTGAAGAAATGTTTACAAAACTTGCATTGCCTATGACTTTCTGGTCCATGGCTGTACCTAGTGCATTAAACACCTCTTTCCTATAATGAACTTTTTTAGTACGCTCGTACTCATCCCTCTTTAAATCCCATGCTTAGATCTGTAGGCATTAAAGAAAGATCAACAGTGCAACTCGAAGACTGAGGAGTCAACAACTGCTTCAAGAGAAAAGATTCTTCCAGACGAGTCGAACACTACATCCACTGATACGTCTCAAACGTATCTATAATTTCTTATGTTCCATACTACTTTTATGATGATACTCACATGTTTTATACACATTATATGTCATTATTATGCATTTTCCGGCACTAACCTATTGACGAGATGCCGAAGAGCCGCTTGATGTTTTCTCGATGTTTTTGGTTTCGTAAATCCTAGAAAGGAAATATTCTCGAATTGGACGAAATCAACGCCCGTGGTCCTATTTTTCCACGAAGCTTCCAGAAGTCCGAAGAGGAAACGAAGTGGGGCCACGAGGTGGCGACACGCCAGGGCGGCGCGGCCCAAGCCCTGGCGCGCGGCCCTGTTGTGTGGGCCCCTCGTGACGCCCCTTGACCCGCCCTTCCGCCTACTTAAAGTCTTCGTCGCGAAACCCCCAGTACCGAGAGCCACGATACGGAAAACCTTCCAGAGACGCCGCCGCCGCCAATCCCATCTCGGGGGATTCAGGAGATCGCCTCCGGCACCCCGCCGGAGAGGGGAATCATCTCCCGGAGGTCTCTTCATCGCCATGATCGCCTCCGGATCGATGTGTGAGTAGTCCACCCCTGGACTATGGGTCCATAGCAGTAGCTAGATGGTTGTCTTCTCCTCATTGTGCTATCATGTTAGATCTTGTGAGCTGCCTATCATGATCAAGATCATCTATTTGTAATCCTACATGTTGTGTTTGTTGGGATCCGATGAATATTGAATACTATGTCAAGTTGATTATCAATCTATCATATATGTTATTTATGTTCTTGCATGCTCTCCGTTGCTAGTAGAGGCTCGTCCAAGTTGATACTTGTGACTCCAAGAGGGGGTATTTATGCTCGATAGTGGGTTCATGCCTCCATTAAATCTGGGACAAGTGACGGAAAGTTCTAAGGTTGTGGATGTGCTGTTGCCACTAGGGATAAAACATCGATGCTTTGTCTAAGGATATTTGTGTTGATTACATTACGCACCATACTTAATGCAATTGTCTGTTGTTTACAACTTAATACTGGAAGGGGTTCGGATGATAACCTGAAAGTGCCCTGATTAAATTTCATAGTACTCATCATGATATATGTATGTGCGTTGTTATGCCTTCTTTATTTGTCAATTGCCCAACTGTAATTTGTTCACCCAACATCTGTTTATCTTATGGGAGAGACACCACTAGTGAACTGTGGACCCCGGTCCTATTCTTTACATCCGAAATACAATCTACCGCAATTGTTCTTTACTGTTCTTCGCAAACAATCATCATCATCCACACTATACATCTAATCCTTTGTTTACGAAGAAGTCGGTGAGATTGACAACCTCACTGTTACGTTGGGGCAAAGTACTGTGATTGTGTTGTGCAGGTTCCACGTTGGCGCCGGAATCCTTGGTGTTGCGCCGCACTACACTCCGCCGCCATCAACCTTCAACGTTCTTCTTGACTCCTACTGGTTCGATAAACCTTGGTTTCTTACTGAGGGAAACTTGCTGCTGTACGCATCACACCTTCCACTTGGGGTTCCCAACGGGCGTGTGCTTTACGCGTCATCAAGCTAAATTTCTGGCGCCGTTGCCGGGGAGGAAAGGTAAAAGGCACTCACACTCCGGATCTCGGAAACTAAGCTAAATTTCTGGCGCCGTTGCCGGGGAGATCAAGACACGCTGCAAGGGGAGTCTCCCACATCCAATCTCTTTACTTTGTTTTTGTCTTGCTTTACTTTACTTTATTTACTGCTTTGTTTGCTCTATATCAAAAACACAAAAAAAATTAGTTGCTAGTTTTACTTTACTTAGTGTCTTGTTCTCTATATTGAAAACATAAAAAAATTAGTTACTTGCATTTACTTTATTTAGTTTGCTTTATTTACTACTGCTAAAATGGGTACTGTTGAGAATACTAAGTTGTGTGACTTCACTAGCACAAATAATAATGATTTCTTATGCATACCTATTGCTCCACTCGCTACTACAGTAGAATTCTTTGAAATTAAACCCGCTTTATCGAATCTTGTTATGAGAGAGCAATTTTCTCGGTGTTAGTTCCGATGATGCTCGCCGCCCATCTTAATAATTTTGTTGAACTATGTGAAATACAAAAGTATAAGGATGTAGATGGTGACATTATAAAATTAAAATTGTTTCCTTTCTCCTTAAGAGGAAGAGCTAAAGATTGGTTGCTATCTCTCGCCTAGAAATAGTATTGATTCATGGACTAAATGTAAGGATGCTTTTATTGGTAGATATTATCCTCCCGCTAAAATTATATCTTTGAGAAGTAGCATAATGAATTTTAAGCAATTAGATAATGAACATGTTGCTCAAGCATGGGAGAGAATGAAATCTTTGGTAAAGAATTGCCCTACCCATGGACTAACTACACTACAAGAAAAGTTCTGATAGACAACGTCTCAAAATCGTCCGCTAAGGGGTATTTTTCGTCGCCCATGGGCCTAACCCGACGATATGGGTTCTGTTGTGGAAACTGCGTCAGGCAAAGTCCAACGACGTTTTTCTCGGTCCGTCGCGCTTGGGCGCCCTTCCGCCACGGAAAATCGGACCGTTGCGCAAGTGTTTCCGGAGCCCGTTGATCGCCGACGTCATGCAACCGACACGTGGCGTACGCCGTTAACCGGCAGCTAACGGCGTTAACCGGCTGAAACCCCGTGGTAGATGGTAGGCCCACACGAGGCCCGCCACGTCTTAAGCGGGCCGGGCCAGCCGACATAGTTTGACCGGTCAACTATATAGCCGGGCCGGTCCATTAGTTACGTGGGCCGGCCTAACCTCTAAGGTTGATCGGTCAAAACTTAAATGGGCCGGCCCACTTAACATGTGGGGTCCACCTTACAGCTACCGGGCCGGCCCAAGAAGCAAGTGGGCCGGGCCGAAACACATGTGGGTCCCACTTTCCTGTTAAAGGGCCGGCCCATTTAGTGTGTGGGTCCACCGTGTAGCAAGTGGGCCGGCCCAAAAACACAGTGGGTCCCACTTTCCAGCTTAAAGGGTCGGCCCATTTAGTATGTGGGGTCCACCATATAGCAAGTGGGCCGGCCCAACAAGATAGTGGGCCGGGCCAAAAACACAAGTGGGTCCCACTTTCCGTTAAAGGGCCGGCCCATTTGGTGTGTGGGGTCCACCATATAGCGAACCGGGCCGGCCCAACAAGATAGTGGGCCGGCCAAAAGCACAGGTGGGTCCCACCTTCCCGTTAAAAGGCCGGCCCATTTAGTATGTGGGGTCCACCATATAGCAAGTGGGCCGGCCCAACAAGATAGTGGGCCGGGCCAAAAACCCATGTGGGTCCCTGATGGCGTGTATTTCACACGTTCGTTGGGCAACCCCAAGAGGAAGGTATGATGCGCACAGCAGCAAGTTTTCCCTCAGAAAGAAACCAAGGTTTATCGAACCAGGAGGAGCCAAGAAGCACGTTGAAGGTTGATGGCGGCGGGATGTAGTGCGGCGCAACACCGAGATTCCGCGCCAACGTGGAACCCGCACAACACAACCAAAGTACTTTGCCCCAACGAAACAGCTGAGGTTGTCAATCTCACCGGCTTGCCGTAACAAAGGATTAACCGTATTGTGTGGAAGATGATTGTTTGCAGAGAAAATAGTAAAAACAAGTATTGCAGCAGATTTGTATTTCAAGATTAAAGAATGGAACGGGGTCCACAGCTCACTAGAGGTGTCTCTCCCATAAGATAAAAGCATGTTGGGTGAACAAATTACAGTCGGGCAATTGACAAATAGAGAGGGCATAACAATGCACATACATGACATGATAAGTATAGTGAGATTTAATTGGGCATTACGACAAAGTACATAGACCGCCATCCAACCGCATCTATGCCTAAAAAGTCCACCTTCAAAGTTATCATCCGAACCCCTCCGAGTATTAAGTTGCAAAGCAACAGACAATTGCATTAAGTATGGTGCGTAATGTAATCAATAACTACATCCTCGAACATAGCATCAATGTTTTATCCCTAGTGGCAACAAGCACAACACAACCTTAGAACTTTCTCACATCGTCCTGTGTGTCAATGCAGCATGAACCCACTATCGAGCATAAGTACTCCCTCTTGGAGTTAAAAGTAAAAACTTGGCCGCAGCCTCTACTAGAAACGGAGAGCATGCAAGATCATAAACAACACATGTATAATAACTTGATAATTAACATGACATAGTATTCTCTATCCATCGGATCCCGACAAACACAACATATAGAATTACAGATAGATGATCTTGATCATGTTAGGCAGCTCACAAGATCCGACAATGATAGCACAATGGGGAGAAGAAAACCATCTAGCTACTGCTATGGACCCATAGTCCAGGGGTAGACTACTCACACATCACACCGGAGGCGACCATGGCGGCGTAGAGTCCTCCGGGAGATGATTCCCCTCTCCGGCAGGGTGCCGGAGGTGATCTCCTGGGATCCCCCAAGATGGGATCGGCGGCGACGGCGTCTCGCGAAGGTTTTCCGTATCGTGGCTCTCGGTATCGGGGGTTTCGTCACGGAGGCTATTTGTAGGCGGAAGGGTAGGTCAAGAGGCGGCACGGGGCCCCACACCACAGGGCCGCGCGGCCAAGGGGGGCCGCGCCGCCCTATAGTGTGGCCCCTCCGTGGCCCCTCTTCGTCTCTCCTTCGGACTTCCGGAAGCTTCGTGAGAAAATAGGCCCCCGGGCTTTAATTTCGTCCAATTCCGAGAATATTTCGTTACTAGGATTTCTGAAACCAAAAACAGCAGAAAACAAAGAATCGGCACTTCGGCATCTTGTTAATAGGTTAGTTCCGTAAAATGCACGAATATGACATAAAGTGTGCATAAAACATGTAGGTATCATCAATAATATGGCATAGAACATAAGAAATTATCGATACGTCGGAGACGTATCAAGCATCCCCAAGCTTAGTTCTCGCTCGTCCCGAGCAGGTAAAACGATAACAAAGATAATTTCTGAAGTGATATGCCATCATAACCTTGATCATACTATTTGTAAACATATGTAGTGGATGCAGCGATCAAAACAATGGTGATGACATGAGTAAACAAGTGAATCATATAGCAAAGACTTTTCATGAATAGTACTTCAAGACAAGTATTAATAAGTCTTGCATAAGAGTTAACTCATAAAGCAATAAATCAAAGTAAAGGTATTGAAGCAACACAAAGGAAGATTAAGTTTCAGCGGTTGCTTTCAACTTGTAACATGTATATCTCATGGATAATGGTCAACATAGAGTAATATAACAAGTACAATATGCAAATATGTAGGAATCAATGCACGGTTCACACAAGTGTTTGCTTCTTGAGGTGGAGAGAGATAGGTGAACTGACTCAACATAAAAGTAAAGAGAATGGTCCTTCAAAGAGGAAAGCATCGATTGCTATATTTGTGCTAGAGCTTTTATTTTGAAAACATGAAACAATTTTGTCAACGGTAGTAATAAAGCATATGAGTTATGAAAGTTATATCTTACAAGTTGCAAGTCTCATGCATAGTATACTAATAGTGCCCGCACCTTGTCCTAATTAACTTGGACTACCGGATCTTTGCAATGCACATGTTTTGACCAAGTGTCACAATGGGGTACTTCCATGCCGCCTGTACAAAGGTCTAAGGAGAAAGCTCGCATTTTGGATTTCTCGCTTTTGATTATTCTCAACTTAGACATCCATACCGGGACAACATGGACAACAGATAATGGACTCTCTTTTATGCATAAGCATGTGGCAACAATTATTATTCTCATATGAGATTGAGGATATGTGTCCAAGACTCGAAACTTCCACCATGAATCATGGCTTTAGTTAGCGGCCCAAAGTTCTTCTCTAACAATATGCATGCTCCAACCATGAAGGTGGTAGATCTCTCTTGCTTCGCACAAGACGGACATGCATAGCAACTCACATGATATCCAACAAGAAATAGTTGATGGCGTCCCCGAAACATGGTTATCGCTCAACAAGCAACTTAATAAGAGATAAAGTGCATAAGTACATATTCAATACTACAATAGTTTTTAAGCTATTTGTCCCATGAGCTATATATTGCAAAGGTGAATGATGGAATTTTAAAGGTAGCACTCAAGCAATTTACTTTGGAATGGCGGGTAAATACCATGTAGTAGGTAGGTATGGTGGACACAAATGGCATAGTGGTTGGCTCAAGGATTTTGGATGCATGAGAAGTATTCCTCTCGATACAAGGTTTAGGCTAGCAAGGCTATTTGAAACAAACACAAGGATAAACGGTACAGCAAAACTCACATAAAAGACATATGGTAAACATTATAAGACTCCATACCGTCTTCCTTGTTGTTCAAAACTCAATACTAGATGTTATCTAGACTCTAGAGAAACCAAATATGCAAACCAAATTAGCAAGCTCTAAGTATTTCTTCATTAATGGGTGCAAAGTATATGATGCAAGAGCTTAAACATGAGCACAACAATTACCAAGTATCAAATTATCCAAGACATTTTAGAGTTACTACATGTAGCATTTTCCAATTCCAACCATATAACAATTTAACGAAGGAGAAACTTCGCCGTGAATACTATGAGTAGAACCTAAGGACATATTTGTCCATATGCAACAGAGGAGCGTGTCTCTCTCCCATAAAGTGAATTCTAGGATCCATTTTATTCAAACAAAACAAAAACAAAAACAAACCGACGCTCCAAGCAAAGTACATAAGATGTGGCCGAATAAAAATATAGTTTCAGGGGAGGAACCTGATAATGTTGTCGATGAAGAAGGGGATGCCTTGGGCATCCCCAAGCTTAGACGCTTGAGTCTTCTTAATATATGCAGGGGTGAACCACCGAGGCATCCCCAAGCTTAGAGCTTTCACTCTCCTTGATCATATTGCATCATACTCCTCTCTTGATCCTTGAAAACTTCCTCCACACCAAACTCGAAACAACTCATTAGAGGGTTAGTGCATAATAAAAATTCACATGTTCAGAGGTGACACAATCATTCTTAACACTTCTGGACATTGCATAAAGCTACTGGACATTAATGGATCAAATAAATTCATCCAACATAGCAAAAGAGGCAATGCGAAATAAAAGACAGAATCTGTCAAAACAGAACAGTCCGTAAAGATGGATTTTATTAGGACACCAGACTTGCTCAAACGAAAATGCTCAAATTGAATGAAAGTTGCGTACATATCTGAGGATCACTCACGTAAATTGGCATAATTTTCTGAGTTACCTACAGAGAATTAGACCCAGATTCGTGACAGCAAAGAAATCTGTTTCTCGCGTAGTAATCCAAATCTAGTACTTACTTTTCTATCAAAGACTTTACTTGGCACAACAAAACATAAAACTAAGATAAGGAGAGGTTGCTACAGTAGTAAACAACTTCCAAGACATAAATATAAAACAAAGTACTGTAGGTAAAAACATGGGTTGTCTCCCATAAGCGCTTTTCTTTAACGCCTTTCGCCTAGGCGCAGAAAGTGTGTATCAAGTAACATCGAGAGATGAAGCATCAACATCATAATTTGTTCTAATAACAGAATCATAAGGTACCTTCATTCTCTTTCTAGGGAAGTGTTCCATACCTTTCTTGAGAGGAAATTGATATTTAATATTACCTTCCTTCATATCAATAGTAGCACCAACGGTTCGAAGAAAAGGTCTTCCCAATATAATGGGGCAAGATGCATTGCATTCAATATCCAAGACAACAAAATCAACGGGGACAAGGTTATTGTTAACCATAATATGAACATTATCAACTTTCCCCAAAGGTTTCTTTTTAGCATTATCAGCGAGATTAACATCCAAATAACAATTCTTCAATGGTGGCAAGTCAAGCATATCATAGACTTTTTTAGGCATAACAGAAATACTTGCACCAAGATCACATAAGGCATTACAATCAAAATCTTTGACTCTCATTTTAATGATGGGCTCCCAACCATCCTCTAGCTTTCTAGGAATAGAAGTTTCAAGTTTTAGTTTCTCTTCTCTAGCTTTTATGAGAGCATTTGTAATATGTTTTGTGAAAGCCAAATTTATAGCGCTAGCATTGGGACTCTTAGCAAGTTTTTGCAAGAACTTTATAACTTCAGAGATATGGCAATCATCAAAATCTAAATCATTACAATCTAAAGCAATGGGATTATCATCCCCAAGGTTGGAAAAAATTTCAGCAGCTTTATCACAAGCAGCCTACAGTAGCTTTAGCAGCTCGTGTAATTTTGCGCGCTTTGCACTAGGAGTAGAAGCATTGCTAACACCAATTATTTTATCATGGATAGTAGGAGGTGCAGCAACATATGAATCATTAGCATTACTAGTGGTGGTAATAGTCCAAACTTTAGCTACATTTTCCTTTTTAGCTAGTTTTTCATTTTCTTCTCTATCCCACCTAGCACGCAGTTCAGCCATTAATCTTATATTCTCATTAATTCTAACTTGGATGACATTTGCTGTAGTAACAATTATTTTCAATATCCCTATTAGGCATAACTTTCGATTTCAAAAGATCAACATCAGAGGCAAGACTATCAACTCTAGAAACAAGAATATCAATTTTATTGAGCTTTTCCTCAACAGATTTGTTAAAGGCAGTTTGTGTACTAATAAATTCTTTAAGCATGGCTTCAAGTCCAGGGGGTGTATTCCTATTATTGTTGTAAGAATTCCTATAAGAATTAGCATAACCGTTACCATTATTATAAGGATATGGCCTATAGTTATTACTAGAATTGTTCCGATAAGCATTGTTGTTGAAATTATTATTTTTAATGAAGTTCACATCAACATGTTCTTCTTGAGCAACCAATGAAGCTAATGGAACATTATTAGGATCAACATTAGTCCTATCATTCGCAAGCATAGACATAATAGCATCAACCTTATCATTCAAGGAAGAGGATTCTTCAACGTAATTTACCTTCTTACCTTGTGGAGCTCTTTCCGTGTGCCATTCAGAGTAATTAACCATCATATTATCAAGGAGCTTTGTTGCTTCACCAAGAGTGATGGAAATAAAGGTACCTCCAGCAGCTGAATCCAATAAATTCCGCGAAGAAAAATTTAGTCCTACATAGAAGGTTTGGATGATCATCCAAGTAGTCAGTCCATGGGTTGGGCAATTTTTAACCGTGAGATTTCATTCTTTCCCAAGCTTGAGCAACATGTTCATTATCCAATTGTTTAAAATTCATTATGCTACTCCTCAAAGATATAATTTTAGCAGTGGGATAATATCTACCAATAAAAGCATCCTTGCATTTAGTCCAGGAATCAATACTATTCTTAGGCAGAGATAGCAACCAATCTTTAGCTCTTCCTCTTAATGAGAAAGGGAACAATTTTAATTTTATAATGTCACCATCTATATCTTTATATTTTTGCATTTCACATAGTTGAACAAAATTATTGAGATGGGCAGCAGCATCATCGTAACTAACACCGTAAAATTGCTCTCTCATGACAAGATTAAGTAAAGGAGGTTTAATTTCAAAGAATTCTCGCTGTAGTAGCAGGTGGAGCAATAGGTGTGCATAAGAAATCATTATTATTTGTGCTAGTGAAGTCACACAACTTAGTATTTTCAGGGTTGGCCATTTTAGCAATAGTAAATAAAGCAAACTAGATAAAGTAAATGCAAGTAAACTAATTTTTTTGTGTTTTTGATATAGCAAACAAGACAGTAAAGCTAGCAACTAATTTTTTTTGTGTTTTGATATAATGCAGCAAACAAAGTAGTAAATAAAATATAGCAAGACAAAAAACAAAGTAAAGAGGTTGGGAAGTGGAGACTCCCCTTGCAGCGTGTCTTGATCTCCCCGGCAACGGCGCCTTAAAAAGAGCTTGATGGCGTGTATTTCACACGTTCGTTGGGCAACCCCAAGAGGAAGGTATGATGCGCACAGCAGCAAGTTTTCCCTCGTAAAGAAACCAAGGTTTATCGAACCAGGAGGAGCCAAGAAGCACGTTGAAGGTTGATGGCGGCGGGATGTAGTGCGGCGCAACACCGTAGATTCCGGCGCCAACGTGGAACCCGCACAACACAACCAAAGTACTTTGCCCCAACGAAACAAGTTGAGGTTGTCAATCTCACCGGCTTGCCGTAACAAAGGATTAACCGTATTGTGTGGAAGATGATTGTTTGCAGAGAAAATAGTAAAAACAAGTATTGCAAGCAGATTTGTATTTCAAGATTAAAGAATGGACCGGGGTCCACAGCTCACTAGAGGTGTCTCTCCCATAAGATAAAAGCATGTTGGGTGAACAAATTACAGTCGGGCAATTGACAAATAGAGAGGGCATAACAATGCACATACATGACATGATAAGTATAGTGAGATTTAATTGGGCATTACGACAAAGTACATAGACCGCCATCCAACCGCATCTATGCCTAAAAAGTCCACCTTCAGAGTTATCATCCGAACCCCTCCAAACATTAAGTTGCAAAGCAAATGTACAATTGCATTAAGTATGGTGCGTAATGTAATCAATAACTACATCCTCGAACATAGCATCAATGTTTTATCCCTAGTGGCAACAAAGACAACACAACCTTAGAACTTTCTCATCACTCGTCCCGTGTGTCAATGCGGCATGAACCCACTATCGAGCATAAGTACTCCCTCTTGGAGTTAAAAGTAAAAACTTGGCCGGAGCCTCTACTAGAAACGGAGAGCATGCAAGATCATAAACAACACATGTATAATAACTTGATAATTAACATGACATAGTATTCTCTATCCATCGGATCCCGACAAACACAACATATAGAATTACGTATAGATGATCTTGATCATGTTAGGCAGCTCACAAGATCCGACAATGATAGCACAATGGGGAGAAGACAACCATCTAGCTACCGCTATGGACCCATAGTCCAGGGGTAGACTACTCACACATCACACCGGAGGCGACCATGGCGGCGTAGAGTCCTCCGGGAGATGATTCCCCTCTCCGGCAGGGTGCCGGAGGCGATCTCCGGATCCCCCGAGATGGGATCGGCGGCGACGGCGTCTCGCAAGGTTTTCCGTATCGTGGCTCTCTGCATCGGGGGTTTCGTCACGGAGGCTATTTGTAGGCGGAAGGGTAGGTCAAGAGGCGGCACGGGGCCCCACACCACAGGGCCGCGCGGCCAAGGGGGGCCGCGCCGCCCTATAGTGTGGCCCCTCCGTGGCCCCTCTTCGTCTCTCCTTCGGACTTCCGGAAGCTTCGTGAGAAAATAGGCCCCCGGGCTTTAATTTCGTCCAATTCCGAGAATATTTCGTTACTAGGATTTCTGAAACCAAAAACAGCTAGAAAACAAAGAATCGGCACTCCGGCATCTTGTTAATAGGTTAGTTCCGTAAAATGCACGAATATGACATAAAGTGTGCATAAAACATGTAGGTATCATCAATAATATGGCATAGAACATAAGAAATTATCGATACGTCGGAGACGTATCGGTCCCACCTTCCCGTTAAAGGGCCGGCCCATTTAGTATGTGGGGTCCACCATATAGCAAGTGGGCCGGCCCAACAAGATAGTGG
>NC_061514.1:344559726-344597950 GCF_022539505.1 Lolium rigidum | reverse complement strand
AACAAGAACATGTTGATTTGAATTTCATTAAAAGTAATAATTTCAACAACAATGCTTATAGGAATAATTCTGGTAACAACTATAGGCCATATCCTGCTGCTAATGGTAATAGTTATGGTAATTCTTATGGGAATTCTTACAAAAATAATAGTAGTGTACCCCCTGGTCTTGAAGCCATGCTTAAAGAATTTATTAGTACACAAACTCGCTTTTAACAAATCTGTTGAGGAAAAGCTTGATAAAATTGATATTCTTGCTTCTAAGGTTGATAGACTTGCCTCTGATGTTGATCTTTTAAAATTGAAAGTTATGCCTAATAAGGATATTGATAATACAATTGTTACTACAGCAAATTCCATCCAAGTTCGAATTAATGAGAATATTAGATTGATGGCTGAATTGCATGCTAGGTGGGAAAGAGAAGAAAATGAAAAACTTGCTAAAGAGAATAATGTAGCTAAAGTTTGGACTATTACCACCACTAGTAATGATAATGCTTCACATGTTGCTACACCTCCTACTATCAATGGTAAAATAATTGGTGTTGGCAATGTTTCTACTCCTAGTGCAAAGCGTGCAAAATTGCCTGAAACTGCTAAAACTGCTGAAATTTTTCAAAATGTTGGGGACAATGATCCCATTGCTGTAGGTCATAATGATTTAGATTTTGATGATTGTCACATCTCTGAAGTTATAAAGTTCTTACAAAAACTTGCTAAAAGTCCCAATGCTAGTGCTATAAATTTGGCCTTTATAAAACATATTACAAATGCTCTCACAAAAGCTAGAGAAGAGAAACTAAAACTTGAAACTTCTATTCCTAGGAAGTTACAAGATGGTTGGGAGCCCATCATTAAGATGAGGGTCAATGATTTTGATAGTAATGCTTTATGTGATCTTGGTGCAAGTATTTCTGTTATGCCTAAGAAAATCTATGATATGCTTGACTTGCCACCATTGAAATTTTTTTATTTGGATGTTAATCTTGCTGATAATGCTATAAAGAAACCTTTGGGGATGATTGATAATGTTTGTATTATGGTTAACAATAACCTTGTCCCCGTTGATTTTGTTGTCTTGGATATTGAATGCAATGCATCTTGTGCCATTATATTGGGAAGACCTTTTCTTCGAACTGTAGGTGCTACCATTGATATGAAAGAAGGTAATATTAAATATCAATTTCCTCTCAAGAAAGGTATGGAACACTTCCCTAGAAAGAGAATGAAGTTACCTTATGATTCTATTATTAGAACAAATTATGATGTTGATGCTTCATCTCTTGATAATACTTGATACACACTTTCTGCGCCTAGCTGAAAGGCGTTAAAGAAAAGCGCTTATGGGAGACAACCCATTATTTTACTTCCGCACTTTGTTTTATATTTGAGTCTTGGAAGTTGTTATCACTGTAGCAACCTCTCCTTATCTTTATTTTATTGTATTTTTGTGCCAAGTAAAGTCTTTGATAGTAAAGCCAATACTAGATTTGGATTACTGCGCAAGAACAGATTTCTTGCTGTCACGAATTTGAGCAGTAGTCTCTGTAGAAAATTTATAAAAATCTGCCAATTTACGTGCGTGATCCTCAGATATGTACGCAACTTTCATTCAATTTGGGTATTTTCATCTGAGCAAGTCTTGTGCCTCTTAAAAATTCGTCTTTACGGACTGTTCTGTTTTGACAGATTCTGCCTTTTATTTCGCATTGCTCGTTTTGCTATGTTTGATGGATTTATTTGTTCCATTAACTTTCAGTAGCTTTGTGCAATGTCCAGAAGTGTTAATAATGATTATGTCACCTCTGAATATATGAATTATGCACTGACACTCTAATGAGTTTGTTTTGAGTTTGGTGTGGAGGAAGTTTTCAAGGGTCAAGAGAGGAGGATGATACAATATGATCAAGAAGAGTGAAAAGTCAAAGCTTGGGGATGCCCCCGTGGTTCATCCCTGCATATTTTTAGAAGACCCAAGAGTCTAAGCTTGGGGATGCCGAAGGCATTCCTTCTTCATCGACAACTTATCAGGTCACCTCTAGTGAAACTATATTTTTATTCCGTCACATCTTATGTGCTTTACTTGGAGCGTCTGTTTGTTTTTGTTTGAATAAACTCGGATCCTAGCATTCTTTGTTTGGGAGAGAGACACGCTCCGCTGTTTCGTATGAACACATATGTTCTTAGCTTTATCTTTAATGTTCATTGCGAAATTTGAACTACTTCATTCATTGTTATATGGTTGGAAACGGAAAATGCCGCTTGTGGTAAATGGTATAATGTCTTGAATAATTTGATATTTTGCAATTGTTGTGCTCATATAGATCATGTTTAAGCTCTTGCATCATGTACCTTGTACCTATTAATGAAGAACTACATAGAGCTTGTTAAAATTTGGTTTGCATGATTGATCTCTAGAGTCTAGATATTTTCTCGGTTGAGGTGTTTGAACAACAAGGAGACAATATAAAGTCTTATAATAGTTACAATATGTTCATATGTGAGCTTTGCTGCACCTTTTATACTTGAGTTTGCTTCAAACAACCTTGCTAGCCTAGCCTTGTATTGAGAGGAATTCTTCTCGTGCATCCAAATCCTTGAGCCAAAAACCATGTCATTTGTGTCCACCATACCTACCTACTACATGGTATTTCTCTGCCATTCCAAAGTACATTACTTGAGTGCTACCTTTAAAATTATATCCTTTGTCTTTGCAATATATAGCTCATGGGAAAATAGCCTTAAAAACTATTGTGGTGAAGAATATGTAGCTATGTATCTTATTTCTTATAAGTTGCTTGTTGAGCGGTAACCATGTTTCTGGGGACGCCATCAACTTTTACCTTTGTTGAATTTCATGTGATTTGCTATGCATGTTCGTCTTGTCTGAAGTAAGGGCGATTTTCATGATCAAATGGTTTGAGTATGCATACTGTTAGAGAAGAACATTGGGCCGCTAACTAAAGCCATGATCCATGGTGGAAGTTTCAGTTTGGACAATTAATCCTCAATCGCTTATGAGAATATTAACTGTTGTTGAATGCTTATGCATTAAAGAGGAGTCCATTATATGTTGTCTATGTTGTCCGGTATGGATGTCTAAGTTGAGAATAATCAAAAGCGAGAAATCCAATGCGAACATTCTCCTTAGACCTTTGTACAGGCGGCATAGAGGTACCCCTTTGTGACACTTGGTTGAAACATATGCTATGCAATGATAATCCATGTTAATCCAAGCTAATTAGGACAAGGTGCGAGCACTATTGGTATACTATGCATGAGGCTTGCAACTTATAGGATATCTTATACATAACACATATGCTTTATTACTACCGTTGACAAAATTGTTTCTTGTTTTCAAAATGAAAAGCTCTAGCACAAATATAGTAATCAATGCTTCCTCTCGCGAAGGGCCTATCTTCTACTTTATTGTTGAGTCAGTTCACCCATTCTTTCTATCCCGTAAGCAAACACTTGTGTCAACCGTGCATTGATTCTTACATGTTTACTTATTGCACTTGTTATATTACTTTGTGTTGACAATTATCCATGAGATATACATGTTGAAGTTGAAAGCAACCACTCGAAACTTATATCTTCCTTTGTGTTGCTTCAATGCCTTTACTTTGAATTTATTGCTTTATGAGTAACTCCTATGCAAGTCTTATTGATGCTTGTCTTGAAAGTATTATTCATGAAAAGTCTTTGCTATATGATTCATTTGTTTACTCATTATCTTCATCATTGCTTTGAATCGCTGCATTCGTATGATCAAGATTATGATAGCATGTCACTTCAGAAATTATCTTTGTTATCGTTTACCTACTCGAGGGCGAGTAGGAACTAAGCTTGGGGATGCTTGATACGTCTCAAACGTATCTATAATTTCTTATATTCCATGCTAGTTTTATGATGATACTCACATGTTTTATACACATTATATGTCATTATTATGCATTTTCCGGCACTAACCTATTAACGACATGCCGAAGAGCCAGTTGCTGTTTTCTGCTGTTTTTGGTTTCAGAAATCCTAGTAAGGAAATATTCTCGGAATTGGACGAAATCAACGCCCGGGGTCCACGAAGCTTCCAGAGGTCCGAAGAGGAAACGAAGTGGGGCCACGAGGTGGCGACACGCCAGGGCGGCGAGGCCCAAGCCCTGGCCGCGCGGCCTTGTTGTGTGGGCCCCTCGTGACGCCCCTTGACCTGCCCTTCCGCCTACTTAAAGTCTTCGTCGCGAAACCCCCAGTACCGAGAGCCACGATACGGAAAACCTTCCAGAGACGCCGCCGCCGCCAATCCCATCTCGGGGGATTCAGGAGATCGCCTCCGGCACCCTCGCCGGAGAGGGGAATCATCTCCCGGAGGTCTCTTCATCGCCATGATCGCCTCCGGATCGATGTGTGAGTAGTCCACCCCTGGACTATGGGTCCATAGAAGTAGCTAGATGGTTGTCTTCTCCTCATTGTGCTATCATGTTAGATCTTGTGAGCTGCCTATCATGATCAAGATCATCTATTTGTAATCCTACATGTTGTGTTTGTTGGGATCCGATGAATATTGAATACTATGTCAAGTTGATTATCAATCTATCATATATGTTATTTATGTTCTTGCATGCTCTCCGTTGCTAGTAGAGGCTCTGGCCAAGTTGATACTTGTGACTCCAAGAGGGGGTATTTATGCTCGATAGTGGGTTCATGCCTCCATTAAATCTGGGACGATGGACGAAATTTCTAAGGTTGTGGATGTGATGTTGCCACTAGGGATAAAACATCGATGCTTTGTCTAAGGATATTTGTGTTGATTACATTACGCACCATACTTAATGCAATTGTCTCGTTGTTTACAACTTAATACTGGAAGGGGTTCGGATGATAACCCTGAAAGTGGACTTTTTAGGCATAGATGCATGCTGGATAGAGGTCTATGTACTTTGTCGTAATGCCCCGATTAAATCTCATAGTACTCATCATGATATATGTATGTGCATTGTTATGCCTTCTTTATTTGTCAATTGCCCAACTGTAATTTGTTCACCCAACATCTGTTTATCTTATGGGAGAGACACCACTAGTGAACTGTGGACCCCGGTCCTATTCTTTACATCTGATGTACAATCTACTGCAATTTTTCTTTACTGTTCTTCGCAAACAATCATCATCATCCACACTATACATCTAATCCTTTGTTTACAGAAAGCCGGTGAGATTGACAACCTCACTGTTACATTGGGGCAAGTACTTTGATTGTGTTGTGCAGGTTCCACGTTGGCGCCGGAATCCCTGGTGTTGCGCCGCACTACACTCCACCGCCATCAACCTTCAACGTGCTTCTTGACTCCTACTGGTTCGATAAACCTTGGTTTCTTACTGAGGGAAACTTGCTGCTGTACGCATCACACCTTCCACTTGGGGTTCCCAACGGGCGTGTGCTTTACGCGTCATCATCCACCATGGAGAAAACCTAGATTAGCAGTAGAAGGGAACTAGCTCCATAATCCTAGCTCCTAATTAATTAGCGAGAATCCAATCATAGCCTCTATAGCTAGTCAAAAGCTCCATAGATAGAGTTCGTGATAAGTTAGACTACGAGTTGTTCTTCTGGAGCTTATTTGCAGTTTTACCTCATTGTAAAGTAGGAGGCTGTGCTGATCTTCTGTAAAGAGTCGGTGTGTAATTCTATAGACATTCCTTGGACCCGCATATGTTTTTGTTGTACCACTCTGAGGGATGTAATAATAGTGGAATGGTGTTTCATTGGTGTTATGTCAACGACTTGGATACTACACCATGCAGTGGTATGCTGGGTCACCACAGTTGGTATCAGAGCAAATGCTTTGACCCTAGGATTAAAACCCTTTAAAGGAGACATATAGGTTTGGTAGTGTCTATAGGAAATTGTCTGTAACATCCCAGGTTTTTCAAAAATCAAAAACTTGCATGCATTCATGTTCATTTTTGCATTTGTTTGTTCACATAAAATATTAAGCACAAATATGACAAAACCACAGCTACATACCCTATTTGCAAAGGTCCTAATTATGTACCATGCTATTTTGGTCCAAAACTTTGTTCACTATTGTTTAAATCAAAGCCCTGAATTTTACAAAATTTTAGAAATTGGTTTGGGTCAATTTGGATACCTAAAACTAAAGTTATGTCAAAAATAGTAAAAAAAGAAAAAGGAAAAAAAAAGAACAAAAAAAAAAGAAGCAACGGATCGGACCGGCCGAGCTGGGCCAGCCCGATCACGTCGGCCCAAGCGGCCTGCCAAAACGGCCCGCGAGCCGAACCGCCTCTCCCCATTTTTTCGCTTCTCTCAGCGACCGGTGGGACCCACCTACACGCGGGCCCCACACGTCGGCGTCGTCCCCTACCTTGGTCGTGGCCGACCCGGACTCTCCGTCCCTCCGCCGCCCTAACCCTAGCGGCCCCACCTCGGCGTCCGTGCCGTGGGGCGCACGCCCAGCACCGCCTATAAAGGCCCCGGACCCCCGCCGCCTTTTCCCCCAAACCGCACCGCCCCTAGCGCCGCGGTCGACGGCGATTTCTCGCCGAAGTCGCCGCGCTTGCCGCCGCCTCCAGCCAAGCGCCGCCGCCGCCCTAGTCCACCGCTTGCCGCGCCGCCACCACCACCGCTCGCGCCGCATCACGCCGCACCCCGTCCGCCCCTCGCCGCTGCCGTTTACCTCCGGGAGCACCGCCGACGCCGTCCGCCAGAGCCGCCGCCGCGCCATGGCCGGCCGCCGCCCCCAGGTGAGCTCCACCTACCTTTTTTGTTTTCTTTTTCTTTTAATTCGGACCGTCCGGATCGTGTAGATCTAACGGCCACGGTCCCCTCAGGGGCGATCCGCGTGAGCCCCCGCGTGGCCAATCCGAGCGCGCCACATGGCCTGCACGGTCAGCGCCCCGATCAGTTTTAGTCAAACCGGTTTCAAATTCGAAATTTAAATGTCAGATTACATGTACAACTTGTAAATTCAATATAAAATCAACCAATGGGCCAAATTCTACAAATTTTATAGTTTCGGAAAGCTTATAGTATGTAGTATCCGTTTATGCAATAATATGGTATATGTTCTGTGTTAGATTTCGCATCAAATTTCAATTAGAGAAATAGACCAGATTACACTATAAAAATTGTATAAAATAATCTACTGGTCCAAATTTTATGATTTTGTACTTTCTGGAATCCTCAGAACATGTACTAAAACTTGGTATAGGAGTTGTACAACTTTGATACGTGCACAAACTTTCTTTAGTAAAATTTATCCGAATCGGTATTTCGAAGATAATTCAAATTCTATAAATCGTTTTCGAATAATTCCAATTGCACTACTTTTGTATTACTGTAACCTATCCAGGGAGGTCGAACTCATATTTTTACAACACATAATACTTGCAGTAGCTATTTATTAAGATTGTATATGTTAAGTAGATACTCGGTAAATGATTTTTCTAAATCAAATTAAATGTCCAGAATATTTTATTAACATGACACATATCAGAAAGCACATGATGCAACACTTACACGCCACCTCTCTTGTGAAATTAAATTGTTGCATAGCATGCATGCATACATGTCTATGATTGTGCATATCGAATGTTTGTTTATTCTTGTTGTGCTTGTTTGAGTAGATCGTGGAGGAGGTCAAGGTGGTGCTTGTGATTGCTGTGATTGTGCGGGTTGCTTTGATCAAGGCAAGTGACACTCAAATCCTACCTATTTTATTATGCATTAGTGTTTTTTCAAAACTAGCATGCATGGTAGGATTTTGTTTTCGAAAGTTATGCTATGCTTATTAATCCCAGTAGTGTGTAGCTACCCTTGAACCATTGCTAGGATTTTTAGTTTGCCTAGCAATAACAAAATGCCACTGCTGGTTTTGATTATTCTGGATTGGGAGTATTGAGAATTAAAATTAACAACCCTAATGAAACACCTGGGTGGATTGGTTGTGTGGTGGGCGGCTGCTCGGGGCTCGGATCCACGGGGATGGACCGGTGGACGGGTGGGTGCCCGAGAGCGCGCGGTTGAATAGTGGTTGCCACCCGAGGATTAAAGAGATTAATATGTCGTCCATGTTTTAGTTAGCTTCCAGGTGCAGCCTTATGGTATTATGGGCTCTGCCGGGATTAAGTAAGTTGTGAGGCCAAACTTGTTGCTTGACATGATGATGTGGCTAGCTACCAAACGGGAACGGGTCTTGCTAGTTATGGTTGAAGCCTCCCTCTGAAAGATCTTGTCTCATTTCTTCTCTTGGGAAGGGTGGGTCGTAAGGTGAAAGTGCACAACCTCTCGAGAGTAAACCTAAGATCTTAGCCGTGTCCCCGGTTACGGACAATTTGAGCTTTCTAGGCGAGGGAATGTACGGAAGAATCTCATCACCTTTTCTGAATGAGTTAAAATTTGAGTAGCAACCGTCGGATAGTACATGGGAGATGTAACCATGATACTTGTTTATGACAACATGACAAGTTTTACAAAAGTTTTGTTTTTGAAATAAAATGTAGGATAAAATTGGCTTTGTGCAAATTTGCCTAAACTCCACTTGCCAAATATCATGTAGATAGCTATGCCCAAAACATCCACCATATAAGTGTCATTTGCCGATCACATCATTGTACCGACCTCCATTCGTGGGGCTGCATATTCAAACGTGCGGGTTCGTCCGAGGAGGAGTACTAGGTAGGATCTCGAGTCTACATTCCAACATGTCCGCCCGTGGCGCATGAAGACAATGGAGGCTCACCTGCAGTTATTTTTCCGTTGTGTTTGCTTTGAATATTTATATTTGAGCTAGTCTATTTTGGCTATGCAATTTGTAAGACTTTATTTTATCTCCTGAGGATCCGCGTTGTAATAAATTTGATACTATTGCTATGATTACTACATTTGAAATGTGTGTGCTATCGGTGATCCCGGAATAGCACTATACACAGGTATCTTGCCTTTATTAAAAGGTGGGGTGCTACGGAATGGTATCGAGCATAGTGTTGCTCGTAGGATCGAGACCCTAGGATTCGGAAAACCATAGGATAAAACTTATTTGAGTTATAATTTTGAAAATCTAAATTCTTCACTTATCTATTCATTTGATTCTATTCTAACCTTGCCTCACTTTTCGAAATATAGATGGGCACCTTCACCAAGCTCTGGGTCCCTTACCCCGAGGACGACACCCCTTTCAGTGACACGCTGTCTCGGGTGTGCAGATCTCTGAGTATACGCGCACCCATGTTCCGCGGGAGAGCCGTGATATCTGATGTACACGTCGTGGAACGCTGGGAGATCGAGACCACCATTGAGGGCCGTCTTGTTCAGCCAGTTACCGACACCGTGGTCTATCTGAAGACGTATCCAGACTGGGAAGATGGAGTAGTGATGGCAATGCAGGAGGCATTAGCGCGCATCGTCTTCAGGTACGAGAACGACATCGATGAGGATTCGGACATCCAGTACTTCGGACGTCGCAACTCCGCGGGATTTTGCTTCAGGACTAAGGGAAATCGTGAAGGCATGACATGGACGGCAATCCAGTTCGAGGACATGGAGAGGTACGCCCGGAAGATGGAGCATCACCTCGCATATGGAGATGAACAATCGTGACCCGACCAAGCAAATCCTCCAGGAGAACAATCGAAGTATTATGAGCTAAAGGAACGAGAGGGATGAACTAGATGCTTGAGGTTGTTCAACTCAAGGCGGACAATGAAAAGCTACAGGATGAGACCTTCAAACAGCGAGGCGATAATCTTGGCACTACGGGCGCAGTGCGCGCATCTAGTCAAACAGATACCGCCATCGCCACCTCATCCAGCTACTCAGGAGGCGCCGACTGTTGAGGGGAACGACTTGAAGAGGAAAGCAAGCGAGGAAGGAAGCCCACTATCTTGCTATGGAGCCGTCAAGAGGCGTTAGAAGACCCCCTTAGAATTTTAGAATTCTCATTACGCTCTTATGTATTGTCCTACTACTTGATGTAAGGCAGTACCGTATATCTTAGTCGTATTTTCAAAACTCGATAAGTTTAAGTAAAGTTTGAATTTCTTTTTTTTTCCAGTGTTTTTGTTTGGTTGTGTGCCTTTTTTGTGCATGGGTAGGAAACTTTACTTCCTAGATCTGTCTGTCTTGTTTCTTATCTATGCTAAAACTGTACCAGATGCCGCCAAGACGTGACCCAACTCAGGATGCACTGAATCAGATGATGACAGCTCAGGCACAGCTCATGCAGATGATGACCCAGTTCATCCAAACCGCCCAGAACAACAACAACAATCCACCACCACCACCTCCACCACCGCCGCCACCTCCACCACCACCACCACCCCCAGTGGATAGACTCGCCAGATTTCTGAGGCTCCGACCAGCTAAGTTCTCCAGTGCCACTGAACCTATTGTAGCTGATGACTGGCTGCGCTCTGTCAACAAGGACTTAGTCACCTGCGAGTGCACGGAGGCTGAGAAGATTAGGTTCACCGCTCACCTGCTGGAAGGACCTGCTGCGATGTGGTGGGAGACTTATCAACTTACGCATCCAATAGATGGCTTAGACTGGGAAACATTCAAGGAGGGATTTCGTACTGCCCACATCTCCTCGGGCATTATGAATCTCAAGAGAGATGAATTCCGCAGTCTGAGACAGGGAGGGAGAACCCTGAAGGAATACATGGATGACTTCTGTACCTTGGCGAGGTATGCCCCAGAGGACATTGACACTGATGCTAAGAGGAAGGAGAAGTTCCTCAATGGACTAAGGGGAGAACTGAAGATCCCATTGACTGTAGCTTACGCACCCAGTTACCAGTCCCTACTTGATCAAGCCATCGCCTTGGACAATAATATTAAGAAGGAGGAGAACCGCAAGAGGAAGTTTGGCAATAAGGGACACACTGAGCCATTCCACAAGAAGCACCATCCTTCTGAAGGCAGTGGGAGTCACAACTCACACAAGTATAATGGTCATTTCGGTAAAGGGAATGGCAACAACTACAATGGTCATGGGCACAATGAAGGATTCAAGGGAGACCATTCCAATGGAAATCAAAATGGAAACAATGGCCGTCACAATGGAGGTAACGGACACCACAATGGAAACAATGGCCAGCACCGCCACAATTCAAGGGACTTGTCCCATATCACCTGCTTCAAGTGTAACAAGACCGGACACTTTGCCAATGACTGTCCGGAGAATAAGCCTGTTGATGCCACCAAACCTAATCCCCTCCAGAAGGGACAAGCGAACCACCTGTATGTGGAGGAAGTGGTGAATGAACCTAGCACTGTGATGGGTATGTCTTCACTCAACTCGTTACAGCATTAGTTTTAATTGATAGTGGCGCATCGCATTTCATTCATATCAATGGTTCGATTTACATCCCAATTGCATATTGGTGAAATTAGGCTAAACATCTTAAGGGGGTTAGCCTAGATCAGAAACTCAGGGTAAAGGAATACTCGCGCCAATACTATATAGTTCTGTTCAGTGAAGTCACCATAGTGAGGAAGAGGCAGCTTGGGAAGATGAAGAAAATCTTCGAGAATATCACCCACACCTATTTGCTAGCCTTTTCGAAGCCCGAGGACGTGCTTCATCTTAAGGGGGTTAGTCTGTAACATCCCAGGTTTTTCAAAAATCAAAAACTTGCATGCATTCATGTTCATTTTTGCATTTGTTTGTTCACATAAAATATTAAGCACAAATATGACAAAACCACAGCTACATACCCTATTTGCAAAGGTCCTAATTATGTACCATGCTATTTTGGTCCAAAACTTTGTTCACTATTGTTTAAATCAAAGCCCTGAATTTTACAAAATTTTAGAAATTGGTTTGGGTCAATTTGGATACCTAAAACTAAAGTTATGTCAAAAACAGTAAAAAGAAAAAGGAAAAAAAAAGAAACAAAAAAAAAAAGAAGCAACGGATCGGACCGGCCGAGCTGGGCCAGCCCGATCATGTCGGCCCAAGCGGCCTGCCAAAACGGCCCGCGAGCCGAACCGCCTCTCCCCATTTTTTTTTCTGCTTCTCTCACTGACCGGTGGGACCCACCTACACGCGGGCCCCACACGTCAGCGTCGTCCCCTACCTTGGTCGTGGCCGACCCGGACTCTCCGTCCCTCCGCCGCCCTAACCCTAGCGGCCCCACCTCGGCGTCCGTGCCGTGGGGCGCACGCCCAGACCGCCTATAAAAGGCCCCGGACCCCCGCCGCCTTTTCCCCCAAACCGCACCGCCCCTAGCGCCGCCAGTCGACGGCGATTTCTCGCCGAAGTCGCCGCGCCCGCCGCCGCCTCCAGCCAAGCGCCGCAGCCGCCCTAGTCCACCGCTAGCCGCGCCGCCACCACCACTGCTCGCGCCGCGTCGCGCCGCGCCCCGTCCGCCCCTCGCCGCTGCCGTTTGCCGCAGGGAGCACCGCCGACGCCGTCCGTCTGAGCCCGCCGCCGCGCCATAGCCGGCCGCCGCCCCCAAGGTGAGCTCCACCTACCTTTTTTTGTTTTCTTTTTCTTTTAATCTGGACCGTCCAGATCGTGTAGATCTAACGGCCACGGTCCCCTCAGGGGGCGATCCGCGTGAGCCCCCGCGTGGCCAATCCGAGCGCGCCACATGGCCTGCACGGTCAGCGCCCCAGTCAGTTTTAGTCAAACTGGTTTCAAATTCGAAATTTAAATGTCAGATTACATGTACAACTTGTAAATTCAATATAAAATCAACCAATGGGCCAAATTCTACAAATTTTATAGTTTCGGAAAGCTTACAGTATGTAGTATCCGTTTATGCAATAATATGGTATATGTTCTGTGTTAGATTTCGCATCAAATTTCAATTAGAGAAATAGACCAGATTACACTATAAAAATTGTATAAAATAATCTACTGGTCCAAATTTTATGATTTTGTACTTTCTGGAATCCTCAGAACATGTACTAAAACTTGGTATAGGAGTTGTACAACTTTGATACGTGCACAAACTTTCTTTAGTAAAATTTATCCGAATCAGTATTTCGAAGATAATTCAAATTCTATAAATCGTTTTCGAATAATTCCAATTGCACTACTTTTGTATTACTGTAACCTATCCAGGGAGGTCGAACTCATATTTTTACAACACATAATACTTGCAGTAGCTATTTATTAAGATTGTATATGTTAAGTAGATACTCGGTAAATGATTTTTCTAAATCAAATTAAATGTCCAGAATATTTTATTAACATGACACATATCAGAAAGCACATGATGCAACACTTACACGCCACCTCTCTTGTGAAATTAAATTGTTGCATAGCATGCATGCATACATGTCTATGATTGTGCATATCGAATGTTTGTTTATTCTTGTTGTGCTTGTTTGAGTAGATCGTGGAGGAGGTCAAGGTGGTGCTTGTGATTGCTGTGATTGTGCGGGTTGCTTTGATCAAGGCAAGTGACACTCAAATCCTACCTATTTTATTATGCATTAGTGTTTTTTCAAAACTAGCATGCATGGTAGGATTTTGTTTTCGAAAGTTATGCTATGCTTATTAATCCCGATAGTGTGTAGCTACCCTTGAACCATTGCTAGGATTTTTAGTTTGCCTAGCAATAACAAAATGCCACTGCTGGTTTTGATTATTCTGGATTGGGAGTATTGAGAATTAAAATTAACAACCCTAATGAAACACCTGGGTGGATTGGTTGTGTGGTGGGCGGTCGCTCGGGGCTCGGATCCCGGGGATGGACCAGGTGGACGGGTGGGTGCCCGAGAGCGCGCGGTTGAATAGTGGTTGCCACCCAGGATTAAAGAGATTAATATGTCGTCCATGTTTTAGTTAGCTTCCAGTGCAGCCTTATGGTATTATGGGCTCTGCCGGGATTAAGTAAGTTGTGAGGCCAAACTTGTTGCTTGACATGATGATGTGGCTAGCTACCAAACGGGAACGGGTCTTGCTAGTTATGGTTGAAGCCTCCCTCTGAAAGATCTTGTCTCATTTCTTCTCTTGGGAAGGGTGGGTCGTAAGGTGAAAGTGCACAACCTCTCGAGAGTAAACCTAAGATCTTAGCCGTGTCCCCGGTTATGGACAATTTGAGCTTTCTAGGCAAGGAATGTACGGAAGAATCTCATCACCTTTTCTGAATGAGTTAAAATTTGAGTAGCAACTGTCGGATAGTACATGGGAGATGTAACCATGATACTGTTTATGACAACATGACAAGTTTTACAAAAGTTTTGTTTTTGAAATAAAATGTAGGATAAAATTGGCTTTGTGCAAATTTGCCTAAACTCCACTTGCCAAATATCATGTAGATAGCTATGCCCAAAACATCCACCATATAAGTGTCATTTGCCAGTACATCATTGTACTGACCTCCATTCGTGGGGCTGCATATTCAAACGTGCAGGTTCGTCTGAGGAGGAGTACTAGGTAGGATCTCGAGTCTACATTCCAACATGTCTGCACCGTGGCGCATGAAGACAATGGAGGCTCACCTGCAGTTATTTTTCCGTTGTGTTTGCTTTGAATATTTATATTTGAGCTAGTCTATTTTGGCTATGCAATTTGTAAGACTTTATTTTATCTCCTGAGGATCCGCGTTGTAATAAATTTGATACTATTGCTATGATTACTACATTTGAAATGTGTGTGCTATCAGTGATCCCGGGAATAGCACTATACACAGGTATCTTGCCTTTATTAAAAGGTGGGGTGCTACATTGTCTTAGCTAAACCAATACTTCTTATGACTTGAGATGGATATTCACTTGAGAATAATCCTGACACACTTGAGTCAATATTTCCTACCTATCTTTCCTAAGTAAAGTTAGTTAGCTAATCCAAGACATGTAGCACACTGTTGAAACCTTAAAACAATAAGTAGTAGTAGATCATAGTTGGTATACAATACATGGTAGTCCAAAGAGAGGATACAACCATAAGGAAGATATCCTATTGGAAGATGTATACCAAGACAAGTAATGGGTAAGTAAAGCTTATCCAAACTTGTGAAACAATTGATTGTAAGTGATAAATATAAGTTATATGAGGTAGTATAGACCATGATGAGTCAATCATGGGAGGTAAGGAAGAGTGATATGAATTAGGTATGTCTACTTACATGATAGAGTTGCTAATCATATAAGATTCACTTGAGAGTCATTATGTGATATAGCAGAACATCATCTAGCAAGAATAGGATGATTAGTTAGTGTTATAGTACATGAGTTCATACCCTATAACCATGGCAATTGTGCCAAGTATACCAGGACCATAGCCCCATTGTAGAAACACTTGGAAGTATAGGAGCCATGCTCTAATAGTTAGGTGTTTAGAGTGGCCATGTTAGAACCTAGAGATGTCATGTGAGGTAATCCTCAAGATAACGGAAGCTAACTTAGAACTTCCGAAGAAAATTAGGTCAACCACAACTATTTTGGATCAATTTGTTCAAATTTATTCGATTGCAAATGAGTAGTTAGGGTAAATGTTGAGACAAATAGTAGTATGCCAAATATATGTGCTAAGTATCATGATATAAACCTATATTATGTGGTGTTATAAACTACACATCCCAGCCTGATGTTTAGAGATGTCTTAATCAACTATTATATTCAGGCCTATGATGGTGTGTATTATATGCACAAAGCTGAATCTTCTTGGATTTTATTGGATTTTCATTGTTTGACTAGATCCATACATGAAGTTTAACTTTGATATGAAAGTGTTGTTGCAATATCAAGTTTTTTACTTGATGCTATAGATCTAGAGGGTAATGGTATTCGTGTGAAGAATCGACGAATTCTGAAGATTTTGAGGACAAGATGAAGGTTCGTCAAAAAAGGAAGCAAAGTTGTGGGAAGTAACCACAATACTATGAAAAAGTATCAACCAAAAACTCATGCTTAACCTCAACAAAGGTGTACTTTAGTACGGAACAAGCATGAAGGTGAGAAATCTGGTGATTATGGAGAAGTAGAAGTAGAACCATAGTCATTATGGAAGAGGGAATGCATGGTAAATAACTTAGGATACTATATTTTATAGTGCTAGCTAGTGGTTTTCTTGCAAAATAAACCCTGAAGAAAAGAAAATGCCAGGTGAAACCATAGCAGATTTAAGAAGACCGCAGTTGGTATAGGATCAATACTAGAAGATAGAGTAGAAGATGTCTCGTCCAGTTGATTAGAACCTATTATAGAGTCCATTTTTTTGTATTAAATAGCCACAGTTATTATCAAGTAGTCCGCTATCGGATCTTTTGTAACAAGAAGTTGTGAACAAATAAAATCTTGTCAGCGAAATAACTATGACCTATAAACATTTAGTCGAAGGATTCACATCGTATGTCCACAATTGAGTGGATACACCACAAAGATTCTTCGCGAAACCTTAGAGGAGTACAAACCACAAGCTAGACCCAGACCAATATTCTAACCATGAGTCCAATGGTTGGAACAAAAGGAGTTGAAGACCATAAGAAAACTCCAAGGGGGAGAGTAAAGATTGAGTTGGATGTACCTTGACTCAATATTGTGAGTAAGATAGAAGAAGAAGGTCTGAAATGAGATGAAGTTCGATCTTATTTTCATAAGATTGTTGGACACTACTTTCAAAAGGATGTCAGACCAGAAGCCGAGGTTCATACCTCGAGGAAGTTCCATGTGTGCAACTCTCTGATGTCTATGCACGCTTCTATTCCTGTAGACAGTGTTGGGCCTCCAAGAGCAGAGGTTTGTAGAACAGCATCAAGTTTCCCTTAAGTGAATCACCCAAGGTTTATCGAACTCAGGGAGGTAGAGGTCAAAGATATCCCTCTCAAGCAACCACTGCAATTAAGATACAAGAAGTCTCTTGTGTCCCCAACACACCTAATACACTTGTCGGATGTATAGGTGCACTAGTTCGGCGAAGAGATAGTGAAATACAAGTAATATGGATGATTGTAAGTAGTAATTGCAATCTGAAATAAAGATGGCAGCAAGCAAACATGTAACATAACTTGTTGGAAACGGTGTTTCAATGCTTAGAAACAAGGCCTATGGATCATACTTTCACTAGTGGACACTCTCAACAATGATCACATAACTGAATAAATAAATGCTAATCTCAAACACTCTCTTGTTGGATAAAAAACACCATTCATTGTGTAGGGCTACAAGAGCACCCTCAAGCCGGAGTAAACAAGCTCCACAACTTCATAAAGGAATCACACACGATGCACACACTCGTCACCGTCACACGTGGAGAGTGAATCCGGAGTTCATATTAAAGTAACCTCTAGAGTGCATAATAGACAAGAGTAACATCTACATATTCAACTAGATTAGAAAGCTCATGATCACATAAAGATTCACATGGGAGAGAGAGATGAACCACATAGCTACCGGTAGAGCCCTTAGCCTCGGGGGAGAACTACTCCCTCCTCATCATGGGAGACAGCAACGGCGATGAAGATGGCGGTGGTGTCGATGGAGATGACTCCGGGGGCAATTCCCCGTCCCGGCGGCGTGCCGGAACAGAGATTATGTCCCCCGAAACTTGTCTTCGCGATGGCGGCGGCTACGGAACTCTTCGTGGAATATCGTCGGGTCTTTTAGGGTTTTCACATATGGGAGCATATATAGGCGAAGGGGCGACATCGGTGGAGTCCCGAGGTGGGGTCCCCACCTGGCGGCGCGGCCAAGGGGTGGCCCGCGCCCCCCTAGGGTGTGGGCTCCTCGCGGCCCCCCTTCGTCTCTCCTTCGGACTCCGTGAAGCCCCTGGAAAAATAGGAACGTGGCCTTTTGTTTCGTCCAATTCCGAGAATATTTCCTGTGTAGGATTTCCGAAACCAAAAACAGCGGAAAACGAGAGCTGGCGCTTCGGCATCTTGTTAATAGGTTAGTACCGGAAAATGCATCAAAATAATATAAAGTATGAATAAAACATGTAGGTATTGTCATAAAACTAGCATGTAACATAAGAAATTATAGATACGTTGGAGACGTATCAAGCATCCCCAAGCTTAGTTCCTACTCGCCCTCGAGTAGGTAAACGATAACAAGGATAATTTACGAAGTGACATGCTACCAACATAATCTTGATCAATACTATTGTAAAGCATATGAGATGAATGAAGTGATTCAAAGCAATGGTCTAGATAATGACTAAACAACTGAATCATATAGCAAAGACTTTTCATGAATAGTACTTTCAAGACAAGCATCAATAAGTCTTGCATAAGAGTTAACTCATAAAGCAATAGATTCTTAATATAAGGTTTTGAAGCAACACAAAGGAAGATATAAGTTTCAGCAGTTGCTTTCAACTTCAACATGTATATGTCATGAATAATTGTCAATACAAAGTAATATGATGAATGCAAATAAGCAAGTATGTGAGAATCAATGCACTCAGTTGACGCAAGTGTTTGCTTCTAAGATGGAAAGAAGTAGGTAAACTGTCTCAACATAAAGTAAAAGAAAGGCCCTTCGCGAGAGGAAGCGAGGATTACTCTTGTGCTAGAGATTTTTATTTTGGAAACATGGAAACAATTTTGTCAACGGTAGTAATAATTCATATGCGTTATGCATAAAACATCCTATAAGTTGCAAGCCTCATGCATCGAATACCAATAGTGCTCGCACCTTGTCCTAATTAGCTCGGATTTCCATGGATTATCATTGCATTACATATGTTTCAACCAAGTGTCACAAAGGGGTACCTCTATGTCGCCTGTACAAAGTTCCAAGGAGATAGATCGCATTTGATTTCTCGTTTTTGATAAATCTCACCTTAAGGATATCTATACCGGGACAACACAGAAAACAGATAATGGACTCCTCTTTAATGCTTAAGCATTCAACAACAGATAATATTCTCATAAGAGATTGAGGATTAATGTCCAAACTGAAACTTCCACCATGATTCATGGCTTTAGTTGGCGGCCCAATGTTCTTCTCTAACAATATGCATACTCAAACCATTTAATCATGATAAATCACCCTTACTTCAGACAAGATGAACATGCATAGCAACTCACATGATATTCAACAAAGGTGTAATAGTTGATGGCGTCCCCAGAAACATGGTTACCGCTTAACAAGCAACTTATAAGAAATAAGATACATAAGCAACATATTCAATACCACAATAGTTTTTTAAGCTATTTTCCCATGAGCTATGTATTGCAAAGACAAAAAATCAATTTTAAAGGTAGCACGCAAGCAATTTACTTTGGAATGGCAGAGAAATACCACATAGTAGGTAGTTATGGTGGACACAAATGGCATAGGTTTTGGCTCAAGGTTTTGGATGCACGAGAAGCATTCCCTCTCAGTACAAGGCTTTGGCTAGCAAGGTTGTTTGAAGCAAACACAAGTATGAACCGAGTACAGACAAAACTTACATAAGAACATATTGCAAGCATTATAAGACTCTACACTTGTCTCCTTGTTGTTCAAACACTTTTACCGAGAAAATATCTAGACTTTTAGAGAGACCCATCATGCAAACCAAATTTCAACAAGCTCTATGGTAGTTCTCCACTAATAGGTTTAAACTACATGATGCAAGAGCTTAAACATGATCTATTTGAGAGCTCAAAACAATTGCCAAGCATCAAATTATTCAAGACAATATACCAATTACCACATGGAGCATTTTACTGTTTCCAACCAAATAGCAATGAACGAAGCGAGTTTTCAACCTTCGCCATGAACATTAAAAGTAAAGCTAAGAACACCAGTGTTCATATTAAACAGCGGAGCGTGTCTTTCTCCCACACAAAGAATGCTAGGATCCGAATTTATTCAAACAAAAACAAAAATAAAAGCATACAGACGCTCCAAGTAAAACACATAAGATGTGACGGAATAAAAATATAGTTTCACTAGAGGTGACCTGATAAGTTGTTGATGTAAGGGGATGCCTTGGGCATCCCCAAGCTTAGATGCTTGAGTCTTCTTGAAATATGTAGGGATGAACCACGGGGGCATCCCCAAGCTTAGACTTTTCACTCTTCTTGATCATATTATATCATCCTCCTCTCTTGACCCTTGAAAACTTCCTCCACACCAAACTCAAAACAATCTCATTAGAGGGTTAGTGCACAATCAAAAATTCACATGTTCAGAGAGAACACAATCATTCCCAACACTTATGGACATTACCCAAGGCTACTGAAAGTTAATGGAGCAAAGAAATGCACTCAACACAGTAAAAGAGGCAATGTGAAATAAAAGGCAGAATCTGTCAAAACAGAACAGTCTGTAAAGACGAATTTTTCAGAGGCACTTAACATGCTCATATGAAGAAGCTCAAATTGAATTAAAGTTGCGTACATATCTGAGGATCACTCATGAATTTTCGCAGATTTTTCGAATTTCCTACGAGAGAGATCTACTCAAATTCGTGACGACTAGAAATCTGTTTACGCGCAGAAATCCAAATCTAGTATCAACTTTACTATCAAAGACTTTATTTGGCACAACAATGCAATAAAATAAAGATAAGGAGAGGTTGCTACGAGTAGTAACAACTTCCAAGACACAACAAGACGAGTAGCAAAATAAAAACATGGGTTATCTCCCAAGAAGTGCTTTCTTTATAGCCATTAAGATGGGCTCGAGTAATTTTAATGATGCTCTCGCAAGAAATAAGAGTTGAAGCAAAAGAGAGCATCAAAAGCAAATAAGAAACACTTTTAAGTCTAACCCACTTCCTCTGAAAAGGAATCTTGTAAATAAAAAAGTCATGTAAGCATAGCGCAACAAGCATAGAAAGGCAACACAAGCGCAACTTCAAGATTCTCAACATAAAGAGGGAAACTTAATATTATTAAGATGCATATAACCATGTTTCCCTCTCTCATAATAACTTTCAGTAGCATCATGGACAAACTCAACAATATAACTATCACATGAAACATTCTTATCATGAGCTACATGCATAAAATTATTACTCTTCACATAAGCATAGTCATTACTATTAATTGTAGTGGGAGCAAATTCAATAAAATAGCTATCATTATTATTCTCATCACCATAATCATCATATATAGGAGGCATATTGTAATCATAATTAATCTTCTCCTCAATAGTAGGTGGACCGAAAATATGATAGTCATCATTGTAATCATCATATATAGGAGGTAAAGTATCTTTAAAGTAAATTTTCTCCTCCATGCTTGGGGGACTAAAAATATCATGCTCATCAAAACCAGCTTCCCCAAGCTTAGAACTTTCTATATCTTTATGGAAAGAAACATGAATAGTGCTAATACTATGGCAATTATTAATATCATCATTTTTAGAATTAGTGTCCCAGAGATCTTCAATATCAAAGGTAGTGTGCTCTTCCAAATCATGATCACTAATATAGGTAAAGGGCATAGGAAGATCATTGTACTCAGATTCATTATCATAATAATCATTAGGAGCAACATACTTACGGTTACCTATCGTTATCTCATACACGTGGGGATATGCCGTTACCTCTTTCTTTTTATTCCCCTTCTTCTTCTTCTTCTTCTTCTTTCCCTTCTTCTTCTTCTTTTCCTTCTCCTCGTTCCCTTCTTTAGGAGGAAGAGGCTTGAAGGGAGGCTTATCCACATAACCTGATTTATTTCCAGAAACAATAGAAGAAACTTGGGAGGATTCCTCCTTTTCATTAATAAGTTCAAAACACACAACGGTCCTATCATATTTTGGCAAAGTGTCATCTTCTAAAATATTTTGTATGTAAGTATTTGTATGGCAATTATCAATGCAATAGGAAAGACACCCATGCAGGACACTTTTAATATCAAGAGCACTCATATCCACCAAAGAAGTTTTTCTCAATAACTCTTCACACTCCAAAAATAATGTAAGTTCATCATGCTGATTAGGAGTGATTTCATCATCACAATACAAATTTGCAGCACTCATAAGGTTCGAATTATCATTGGAGGAGCATTGAAAATTAAAATGACCCACTCTATGGCAAAGTTCACAAATAAAAGGATAGAGGGCACAAACTTTTTCACCAAGATCATCTAGAGCCCTAGACCATTTTCTAGTTTTTTTCATTCCTGTGATGGATACAATATTCTTCTTCAATTTTATTCTTTTCACAAGGTCTATGAACTCCACAAAAATTAACATGCTTATAGGAAATAGCATTCTCAGAAGTTTGAGCATGTTCATTGCAATCATTAACAACAATTTCATTTTCCATGCAAGTGTCTTTAAAAGGTTCATGATACATGTACCAATTTTATTTAGGAACATTAATACGAGAAGCAAAGGCTCTATAGCAATCGACCATAATTTGAGGATCAAGACCATATTTAGCACTAAGCTCTTGAAAATCAGCAGTTTCAATGAAAGACTTAACGCATTCATATTCATAGTTTGTACCCGATTCTTTACCTTTGTCATTCTCCCAATCTTCAGTATTCTCCTGAATCCGATCAAGAAGGTCCCATTTAAACTCTTCTTTGTTGCGTGTGAATGACCCAAAACAAGTAGTATCCAGCAAGGTTTTATCTTGAAAAGAAAGTCTTGCATAGAAATTATCAATGATGATATTACCAGGAAGCTCATGAATGGGGCATTTGAGCATTAAAGACTTCAATCTCCCCATGCTTGGGCAATACTCTCTCCATCATGAGGCCAGAAATTATATATGCGGTTTCGGTCTTTGTGAATTTCACTTGGAGGATAGAATTTAGAATAAAATAGAGGCATAATATCCTTCCAATCAAGAGAATGCCTATTCTTCGAGCAATTTATACCAATGCGCCGCTTTACCAGACAGCGACATAGAGAATAGTTTCTTCCTAACTTCATCCATTGAAATACCTGCACAGTTGAATAACCCGCATAATTCATGTAGAAACAATAAATGATCTCCACGATGGACAGTTCCATCCCCTTCATAGCGGTTATCCACAACACGTTCAATAATTTTCAACAGGTGGATTTAAAATCTCGCAAGCATCATTAGAGTTATCGCATATGGGAGATAAAGTATTATCAGAGCAAATTTTCTCCCCTAAAGATGGGAAGCTAAAAAGATCATAAGAACTAGCTTCCCCAAGCTTAGACTTTTCCATAGCATTACCAATAATTGCATTCATACTAATAACATTGCTTCTATCATGCACATAAGGTTCCATAGGTTTTTTAGTTTTCGCATCAAACCATTCATGTCTTAGCTCAGGAAAAAGATTAAAAAGTTCACTAAATTTTTTGTTGTTTTCCATTATGCCTAACTAGTGAAAAAATAAAAACAAGAAACAAAAAGATGCAATTGCAGGATCTAAAGGAAATAGCTTCGAGCACTCACACACTGGCAACAGTGCTAGGAAATAGCTTAGTAGTCGGAGGATGTGAATACCTTTTACCTTACCTCCCCGGCAACGGCGCCAGAAAATAGCTTGATGTCTACGCACGCTTCTATTCCCGTAGACGGTGTTGGGCCTCCAAGAGCGAGAGGTTTGTAGAACAGCGAGCAAGTTTCCCTTAAGTGAATCACCCAAGGTTTATCGAACTCGGGGAGGTAGAGGTCAAAGATATCCCTCTCAAGCAACCCTGCAATTAAGATACAAGAAATCTCTTGTGTCCCCAACACACCTAATACACTTGTCAGATGTATAGGTGCACTAGTTCAGCGAAGAGATAGTGAAATACAAGTAATACGGATGATTGTAAGTAGTAATTGCAATCTGAAATAAAGATGGCAGCAAGCAAACATGTAACAGAACTTGTTGGAAACGGTGTTTCAATGCTTAGAAACAAGGCCTAGGGATCATACTTTCACTAGTGGACACTCTCAACAATGATCACATAATTGAATAAATAAATGCTAATCTCAAACACTCTCTTGTTGGAAAACAAACACCATTCATTGTGTAGGGCTACAAGAGCACCCTCAAGCCAGAGTAAACAAGTTCCACAACTTCATAAAGGAATCACACACGATGCGCACACTGTCACCGTCACACCGTGGAGAGTGAATCCGGAGTTCATATTAAAGTAACCTCTAGAGTGCATAATAGACAAGAGTAACATCTACATATTCAACTAGATTACAAAGCTCATGATCACATAAAGATTCACATGGGAGAGAGAGATGAACCACATAGCTACTGGTAGAGCCCTTAGCCTCGGGGGAGAACTACTCCCTCCTCATCATGGGAGACTGCAACAGCGATAAAGATGGCGGTGGTGTCGATGGAGATGACTTCGGGGGCAATTCCCCGTCCCGGCGGCGTGCCGGAACAGAGATTATGTCCCCTGAAACTTGTCTTCGCGATGGCGGCGGCTATGGAACTCTTCATGGAATATCGTCGGGTCTTTTAGGGTTTTCACATCTGGGAGCATATATAGGCGAAGGGGCGATGTCGATGGAGTCCCGAGGTGGGGTCCCCACCTGGCGGCGCGGCCAAGGGGTGGCCCGCGCCCCTAGGGTGTAGGCTCCTCGCGGCCCCCTTCGTCTCTCCTTCGGACTCCGTGAAGCCCCTGGAAAAATAGGAACGTGGCCTTTTGTTTCGTCCAATTCCGAGAATATTTCTGTGTAGGATTTACTGAAACCAAAAACGAGCGAGAAAACGAGAACCGGCGCTTCGGCATCTTGTTAATATGTTAGTACCGGAAAATGCATCAAAATGATATAAAGTATGAATAAAACATGTTGGTATTGTCATAAAACTAGCATGGAACATAAGAAATTATAGATACGTTGGAGATGTATCACTCTCCGACGGCTGTGTAGTAAACCCATGCTGCGAAATAACTTATCATCACTTGTTGAGCTGAGTGCCCGAGTCACCACTCACTACTCACGTGAAAGAAACGCGAGACCGAGAGCATCTCCATCAGCGCCCCCGATAGCGATCCCGATAGTGATTTGGGGGCCGGGAGCGAAAATGGGCTCACACCGGCGCGCCCCAAACGGCGCTGGCACTTTCCAGAGCTCAATAGAAGTGCCGGCAACCCAGTGCTGGCCCCTTGGCCAAGGGCGCGAATCGGGCGCACCGGCGCCTCGCGAGGCGGAAAATTTTGGGCGTGGGAGCCGCCTGTCAGTGACGCCAGAGCGCCGCGCGGGATATTTTACAGCCACGACACCGGGCCGGAAACTCTCCCGCCACGATGCCGCGCGGGAATTTCTCCCACCGTGACACCGCGCGGGAGGTTTCCCGCCTCGCTGACGGTCTATATTATCCCTCCTCCATCGCCTCATTGGTGCAAAAACCCTAGAAAAATAGCACAATGTTCGATTCGTGGGACGAGGCGGTGCTAGAGGCGGCCATAGAAGTCGTGGAGGCGGACCCGCAGCTTGCAGAGTACGAGGCGTGGGAGGAGGTGGCGCTAGCGGCGACCGTAGATGCCTATGTCGCGGACGAGTGGCAGGGCCATGAGGCGGAGCGGCGGGAGCGCGAGGAGGCGTGGCGGCGGCAGGAGACGCGGTGGGAGGCGGAGCGGTAGGGCCAGGAGGTGGAGCGGCGGCAGCGGGAGGAGGCGGAGCGGCTCGAGCGCGAGGAGGTGGAGCGGCTGGAGTTCTGGGAGGCGCGGCGGCGGCGAGAGGCGCACCAGCGGCAGGGGTGGGAGGAGCTTGCGCTGCGGCGGTTGCAGCGGGAGGAGACGCAGCGTCAGGATGAAGTCTACGAGCGGCGGCGTTTGGCGGAGATGCAGCTCCGGCAACAGAGGCAGGAGTTGGATCACCATCGGTGGTGGGAGGAGCTGGAGCAGCAGCTGCGTCAGGAGGCGGAGGTCGCGGATAGAGCCGCGTACTTGACGTTCATGGCGGAGAGATCAGCGGGGGATCGATGATGGAGGAGCATCAGAGAGAGCAGGGAGAGAGCACCGGAGAGAGCAGCTGGCGATCGTCCACCTCCATAGAGCCGGGTGGCCAGTAGGTAGTAGGCTAGAGATGAAGCAGGTTTCACATGTCATCCGGGGTCGAGGAGTGAATAATGTTTTACTCAGATTTGCCCAAAAATATTATTCATTCCTTGATCCTGAATGACATTAAAATGAAACTACAAGCATAAATATGTAGTTTATGTTAAAAAAACATCTATCAGGGCCGCTGGTGTGGGAACAACTCCCCTAAGTAGAGGATGCAGTACCGGCGTCCCCAATACGGAAGTGTCGGTGCCTCTGTCGGCGACTATTTGGGGGCGCTGGTGAAGATGCTCTGAGGCCCCAGTGGTAGGATGGTGACGCTGGCATAGTGGCTCACTGGTACGGGCCGTTTCCCTCTTGCCTGACGTGATGCGTATGGTTTTCCTTCCGCTCAGCATGCCTGAGTATGTGTCGTTGGAGAGTCTCGACGCGCCTGGTTCGTGCGCGGCGCGGGTAACCCACCCCAAAATATCACTCGAGTACCTAAAATTATGACTTGAGTGACTAAAATGTGCTCATCCTACAATTTCAGCCACATATGGCGCATATATCTCTTCATAGGTCATATTTTGCCATGATAGCTCGTATATATCGGATAGTTTTGTCATGATAACTTGTAAGATTCATATGCCTACTTTCCATGATATATCATGTGTTGTGATAGTTTTCTCTGACACGCTCTTTAAAAAAATGTTTTAATTGTTTTGTCTGACTGCAGTTGATGGATTCAAAAGTAATTGTAGCTTCCAAATTAATCGCATCCGTGACAAACTGGAAGGTTTTATATTTTCAGTAAGCTGGGATTCAATAAGGCAGTCGGACCAATATATGTTGTGGCAACTGAGAATGTAACTTTTTCATGGAAAGTGTCTTAGGCAAAATAACTATATAGGGAGTATTACATAAACACATCTATTTCATGATGTTCAGAGTCTCATCCAAATTCAAGGACAAACACTTCAGTGATTAACACTGCCAAGATCAAATGTAACATTTCTTTTGCAGAGCACCATGGTTACTGAACAACACGAAGGAAAATAAGGCATGCATTACAGTTGAGTAGCCTAGAGTTATAAAGCATTGTGAATACTGGGATATTAATTGTCTGCGGCCAATTTAGGAATATGGATTGGGATTTTTCGCTCATCTTGGTTGCGACAAGCCAAGCGCAACGGCTCTTGCCACAAGATCACTTGTTTCCATGACTAACTGAAGCTTCTTTAGTGGATCTTTTCCTCTATCAGCGATAAAGTTTCTCAAGCTCACCAATCAGGTTATCGACATGCTGCTGGAGGGCATTCAGCTCCTTGAGTTTGTTTATGGCATTCAATTCCTTGAGTTTGTTTATGAAGAAAAAATGCCATCTGGATGATGGAGATGCACCAACGGCAGAGTTTGAACTGTTTCCTATGAAATTCCCACAAAATTCCTGCATCAGAGACAATAATTTAGTGTTGAATTCAACTACTTAGGAATTTTTACTTTTATTATAGGGCTACCTTTTCACGTAGCCATGGCGTGGGACTAGACGTATAACATCTTTGTGTGCCTATGCATATCTACACTAGTGTGTAATACTTGTCTATCCAGATCTAGATTTTCATTAGGTGATGCACACACACACATCCAACGTTTTGTCCCTTAGCTATTTTAGTTGTTTTAGAAGTACCGTGTAAATACGGAGATCATTTCATCTATGGGTTTACAATTAAAGTATCCCCATTTAATGGTTTTTTCGTTACGACTTACAAACATCGGCATTGGGGAACCTAAAACTTTCTCCTCTTAAGTATTAACCACCAATAACCTATTTTTAGTCATTTGTAACACATAGTATGTGCTATCAATCTGACATCCGTAACTAAAATAGGCAATTGAATCAATTCATACCCATCTCTATTTCTTAGAAGAATCTTTTAAGGCCATGATAAGATCTTTACTTTCTTATTAAAAATTTGACACAACCCTTTCAAAAGACCATCCCTTCGTTAAAATTCCAAGTTCCATCGATGTCAAGGAACTACAATTAAAACACACAGAAAAAGCTATGGTAAAACTTAGGGCACTCTTGGATGCATATGTTTTTTTTCTAACATCGAGCGACTATAGAAGGAATTATGTTCAACGAGACAACAGTGAATCTAACAAGAAATTTTATGATTTGACATTAATTTGGACACCACTCCTTGCCCGACTTACTCATCATATGTAAAAGGAGAGGGATCTTAGAAAATGATCACCTTGGCTTTCGAAAACAGACTCCCATAGGAAAATTCTCTCGAAGACAGGCACCTTGAAACTTTGGATACCATACCTGTATTTCACTTGCAATAGACTATGAGTGTCTAGACCTCACCCCCTCCTCTTATAGGAGGTTCCAAATAAATTTGTTCTTTAATTATTATTTTTTGACACTACCTCGGTTTCATCGACGATATACTTTTTGTAACTACCGACAAAAACATTTACACACGGTTGTGTTGTGTGGTGGTGGTTGTGGTGGTGGTTGGTAAAAGGTGGTGTCATATTGTCGTGTATCCTTCTCCAATATTAGTACACCTGCATTGGTCCTATCAACTTACCTTTTTATAGTAGATAAATACATCGCTCAGTGGTGTCGTCTATCGATGGTGGTAGTGGGCGGGGAGAGAGGGTGCATAATTGTGCCGTGTGTTGGTGGTGGTCGTGGGTTTGGAGATGTGATGCCATATTGTGCGTGTGCCGATGGTGGTGGTGGGAAGGAGAGGGGTTCCATATGCAGGTGGGTATGACATGTGTCCTAAAACTAAGCGACCATGGCTGAACTTGGCGCACTATCAAATGCATGTTTTATTTTTTCTAACATAGAGCAACTATATAAGGATGTTCAACGAGACAATGATTAATCTAAAAAGAAGATGCATGTTTCAAAATCAATGTGGACACTGCTGCTGGCCGGACTTACTCATATGTAAAAGGAGTGGGATGTTAGAAAATAATCATCTTGGCCTTCTAAAACGAATCTCATAAGAAAATTCTCTTGAAGATGGGAACCTTCGAACTTTGGATACCATATGTAACATCCCAAGTGAGCTACCATCTTTACCTTCCATGTTTATGCATCATCTTTGCATCATGCATATCATATCATGTCACCTTTTGGTTTTATCAAATTGCATTTGGTTTTTATTTGCTCTATATTTTTTATGTGTTTGTTCTTTCTCCTTCTCTCTCTTGTTTCATCTCACCACTTGTGATGTTACAAGAAAAGCCAAGCCTATCCTATTCCTACCTTACCACGTTTTAAAAAGGTGATGCCAACATTTCTATTCTTATTGGTTAATATTCAACCCCTCTCTTATATCTTCTATTTTATAATTAATCAACACAACATTTGTTTTGGTTACATATAAAACATTATTGGATACAAATTATTTTATCAATCTTTCTCTCTACTCCTTTCACATTCAGTTTTGTTTTAAAATGGTTCTAACAAAAATCTGAGAAGATTTGAAAAAAAAAAAGGAAAAAGAAAACAAAGCTAAACCTTCTCTAACCGGACCAGCCCAGCCAAAACGACCAGCTCCACCTGCTCTTTTCTTCCCGTACAGGAGCAGCGTGAGCATCTCCACCTGCACACCATTTTCCCCTTCTCTTCCTCCAAATCAGACCAGACCAAACCCTACCCCTCTTCCTCCTCTTCCAAAACAGCCAGCCGCCACCATCCTCTCCTCCCGGGAGCAAAGCTCCACCAGCAGCCAACACCTCGCCGCCGGCCACCACCATCGCCATGGCCAGCCTAGACCTTACCTGAGCGTGGAGAAGGACCACGTCGTCTCCTCCTCGGCCTGGGTTTCTTCCCGGAGCTTCAAGGACGTCAAGATCGCCAAGACCTCCTTCAACTTCTCCCTGGCCACGTCTTCGTCTACGTCGTCGGCCAACCTCGTCGCCCCTCCACCTCGCCAACGCCAACCTCAGGGTGAGCACACCCCCTCTCCGATCCCCTGCATGCCCTTGCTTCTAAGATTCGAGGAAGGAAACGGAGTAGAAGACAAGATCGAAACGAAAACGTGTAGATGAAAACGCCCAGTTTTTCTGCTTCTCGGAACCCATCTTCGAACGAACATCACCGGCGACACCGACCACCTCTTCACTAGATTCTTGTACCATCAGATGCACTACATCTCAGGCTACATCTCAGTTTTTGAATCACCCAAATCGGCGCAGAATCGACGACGCCATCGTCGTTCAAAGTTTGGTCCAGAAACAGATTCCAGATTTCAGTTCAGTTTGCTGTTTCGTCGGTCAGTTTCCCGGCGAGTCTCCCCGTCTACACAGTGCACCAAATCGCGTCAAACCTGTCTCGTTACAATCTCGGCACCTCCAGCTTTCTCAACCTGTCGAGGTCCATGACTAACGCTGCACAGATTCGCCGCTACCGCAACTTTAAAATCCGTGCAGAAAACCATCTACAGGAAACGCAGCTGTCACTTCTTCAGGTTTTGCTGTCGAAAAATTCAGTTAACGCCCCAACACTACACTTTGTCTGTAACCTGTTTATGGACAAGTCTGATTGTCTACCACACTGGTTATATCCCTAGTCAACTTTCTACACTTCCTGGGTTCAAATCCCATATCTGGCAAATGCAAAAATGTTTTTCGCATGTCGTTTTGCTAACTTGTCTATTTTTCAAATGTTTTAAAATTGCACTTTCCAAAATTCAAATCACACAAACTTTATATGTTTGAGTATCAGAAAAATATGAACTTTTCAAATATGAACTTCGTTTCAACTTTTGGACCAATAAAATTTGACCACATTTCAATTGGAGTATAAATGATGAAATTTGCTAAATTGATATCTTTAATTCTACAACTCCAAATTCAATAATCTTTATATCTAATTGCATCAGCAAAGCATGAAGTATTCAAATATCACCATGTCATGCATCATTGGCCGCATCCCTCGGTTCGGCCAAATTAAAAGTGCAACTTCAACTAAACGCTATGTGTGGGTGTTTTTATCATTTCATGCTACTTTGAGAAGCACCCCACTTAACTTTGCTATACATGAAACCTTGCACCCCATGCATCATATTGCGCATTGCATTTCCTTGTATTGATTTGTGCTTTACTATCCTTGTATGTGCTATTTGGTTCTTCCCGAGTAGACACCGACGCAGAGCAGTACGAGCAGGAGTACGAGTTCCCTCTGGAGGATCGTGTCGGTGCTTCTACCTCTGATCTGACAGGCGAGCCCACCCCTTCACCTATTTTACATTTACATGCTCTTTTGATCTATTGCTATCCCTATGTTGCGATTCTGTTGTGTCACGTGTCCTATTCCACCTGTTACCCTATATGATCCGAGATACACCTCCTCGCCCTACCTGATGTTTGTTGTTTGTCGACTTTGCGAGTCGTAGGCGAGTTTAGGGTTTTGTTGATATCTCGAAAGGTTCGGGATATCTTGTTGGGTAGTTGTTTTACTTGCTATATCTCGTTGTTGGAGATATTCATGGCTCACCCTAATGTTAATATTAAAATGGATAAGCGAGAGGCATCGGTGGGTCGACTGTATATTTTGGTTTTACCAAGGCTCACTTGTGTCCAATTTTATAATTAGGACGAGTTCTTGTTTTCCGATCCAAGATCGAGCGCACTAACCACACGTGGGAGGTTTCACTGGGGCCCCCCTCGACCTATTACCGGAACTGCTTCCACTGTCCAAGTGCCACAATTAGTTTCGTAACGTTTTGTTTCTCCCGAGCGTGCAAGCTTGTTTCTTTGTGGTCCGAGGATATGGTGTTACTTTTGGGGAAGCCGTTTGTGCCTTGTAACCCTGTTATCTCTTGCACGCTCGTAGGCGCGGTCCGCATTGTTAAGAGGTCATCCTCTAGTGGGCTACGATCCTTCTTAGCCGTTCTCGCAACGTGCCTAGGTCCGCGTCGGAGTTCCGATCGGGCTCTGAAACGGATTTAACCTAGATAGGTGGCTTCTTGGACTTGGTATGTGGTGAAGGGAGGGGTTGTGATGCGAGGTTTCGCTTGCAAGTTTTCTCAAAACCCTTGCTTGTGGAGTCGGACATGCGTGTATGGGTACGGTAGTGCATCCCTGCGAGGTGAAATCTTATCGATAAGCCGTGTCCGCGGTTATGGACGACTTGGAGATGTTTAACTCGATCATAGAACAACTTACACCTTATTTCATGTTGCTAATAATTTGCCAATAAAACTCTTTCAAAAATGTGTGTGCCTTTGCAATACCTCTTGGCGAAGGGGGATCGCATTGGCTGGGTTTTGTTTGCGAGTATAGAACTGCTAGATTATGCGTTCTCTCACCTTCTCTGATAGACGAATGTTGTAGCGTGTCTCTATTGGTTAGTTGCTTTGCTGCCGCTAAACTCCACATATAGCCGGGTGAAGTTTATACCGCCCACCAGCGAGCATAGCTGGTCTTGTCTCGCAAGTACGTGCCATTGGTACTTACCCTCGTTTTTCTCCCTCTTTTTCCGGAACACGCTTTTCGACAAACGAGTACGACGGATGATGAGCGATACGCGGTGGCTACTTTGTCGAGTTCACGGACGACGACTTCGTTGCGTAGCAGGATTGTTCCTAAGGCAGCAGCCTGTGGCTTGTTGGTTATGGGAACACCGCTTGATTATCTTCAGGACTCTTAGTCCAATTTGGTTCTTGTCTGTACCCAGACTATTTGGCTATCTTATGTATGATGTACTGATGGGATATGTTTCCTTCCGAGTGTCATTTGGATCTTGCTCATTAGAGCGTTGCTATATATATGAACCTTATTTCCATCTTTTGTGTCATACATAGTCATGTTGTGATATTCAAGCCGTATTCTACCCTCGTATCCTGTGCACGTGTGTGTGTATGTGTGAAGTGCACAGGAAGGTGAAGCACTCGAGGCTTGGAAAGCCTATCGTGAGCCTTTGAGGTGGGTGTTGTGTGCATGGGCGTGTCGAGCTGTTGCTTGGCCTACCCATATGCTTGGGAATGCGAGGCGACCTCACGGTCCCTTGTAGTGACCTCATGCACATAAACCCCTCTTACATGCGCGCTCCGGGTTTTCCTACTCCCGGGGCTTACGGACTTGGTATCGGAGCGGGATCGCCTTTAGGAGCCCTTGCAGCGGACGAAGTTGTGTCTAGAAACTCATATTTTAGTAGCTACATAGGAAAATTGTATGCGCGAGAGTAGGAATTCCTTTTACTTTTCTTATCCCACCCACCCACCCTCTGGTAAGGAAGTGTAACGGTTTTACTCTATTCTTATCTTGTTTCACCTAGGTTTGGACGTGTTCGGGGAAACCATAGTGCCATAGGGAAAAATGTATTTTTGAAAATTTTCTGTATTTTGGTTGCTTCAATATCATCTGCTATCAATCTCCACCATATAATCTGTTCCTTTGCAATGTTGGTATTTTCATGCCAACATGCTCTCTCCGTTGTTTTGGTGCTATCTCGACCACTTCTTTGTTCCGGTGCATACATCAACCTTCCTTCTCCGGAGTTGTTTCGTCAAGCTTATACCTTGTTGTTCTCTTCCAATATGCATAACTTGTGCCGTGTTGGCACTTGTTAATGCTAAAATTCTGTATAGCTACATATCACTATCTTGCGAGATTTGTGAAATATTCTTGTTGCTATCGTTCTAACCTTCTACATGCTATGAATAGCTCGCGTGTGCTTGAATTCTTGTACATTGATGATAGCTATTTCATGTCTCTTGTTATCTTCTCGAAGTTCCCGTTAAGCACTAATATTGGGTTTTTCATTATCCATGATTGTGCTAACCTTGGTGTCCTTACTCGGAATGGAGAGTGGTGAAGATGATCCTCCACCCGAAGTGGACCAAGCTCGGTTAAAATGGCGCAAGTCCTAAATCGGATGCGGATAAGCCAAGACAGAATCAATGGTGGCAATGCACGTGTCACTATTCGAGAGTTTCTCCAGCTCAACCCGCGCACTTTTGATGTCACCGCGAGCCAATTGATGCCGATGATTGGTTACGCGAGATGAACAAGACTATCGAGTGTGGCACATGTGGCCGATGAGGATCGTGTTCCTTATGTGACATATCTTCTTCGTGGAGTTTCAACCTGCATGGTGGGACAATCATCTGCTGATGAAAGCACCAGATGCAGACATTACCTGGGATGAGTTTCAGCTACTCTTCAAGCGTCATCACATCCCTGACAGCATCATGGAGAGAAAGCGAGAAGAGTTCTGCAACCTTTCTCAAGGCAGCAACACTGTGCTGGCTTATAGAGACGCTTTCTTAAAACTGGCTCGTTATGCTGGAGATGAGGTATCTACAGATGCCAAAAGGCAAGCCATGTTTCGTAAAGGCCTGAATCCGGAGATCAAGTATGCTATACTCTTGGTCAAGTGCAATACCTTCGAGGAGCTCGTTAACACGACGCTCCAAGAAGAGTATGGTCGTGCAATGCTAGAAGAGTCTCGTAAGCGCTCTCGTGAAGCAGCTTCTTCCTCAAGCAATCGCTATGCCTCCTCGGAAACGTAGGATTTGGGTTCCTTATGTCGCTCCCGCACAACCCACCTACATGCCCGAACCGAGTGGTTTTGTTTCCCGCCCTCCCACCCCCGTTGTTGTCCCAAGGGGCTCTCAAGTTCATCAAAGGTCCGGCAATCAAGCTAAGCAAAGTCACCGTGTTGATGCTCGGCAAAGGCCTAGTTCGAAGTTCGACAAGACCAATGGGTCCTTGCCCTTCCGCAAAAGTTTGCTTCAAGTGTGGTGATCCAGGACACACCTGCACGCAACCGCTATCGAACAAGTCTCTACAACCGTCAAAGGCTTTCAACTATAACAATAAGCCCGGTACGAGAAGTGTATGGGTGAACAATGTCACAAACTGTCCAAGCTAAAAGGGCACCCGACATCGTGCTTGGTGTTCTTCCTGTGAACTCGATTTCAAGCAAAAGTTCCGTTTGATACCGGAGCAACACTTTCCTTTGTCTCTCAAAAGTTTGCTCTATCTCATGGTTTGCCTTTGGTTCCTTTGCCCAATAAATTCACGGTGAACTCTCCAGGAGCGCATATGTTTGTTTCCTGAGATAAGCCATGGGAATCAAATTCTCATCGGAAGCTATATGTTTCTTGCTTCACTCATAGCTCTCGGCATGTCGGACATTGATGTCATTCTCGGCATGGATTGGTTGAAGGCCAACAAAGCTGTAATTGATTGTGCCAAGCATTCAGTTACCCTCCCTACTTCGACAGGCCACATAGTCTATTCACCTTCTGAGACACCTTCCGTTCAGCTCTTCGCTTTGAATCCTAGCTCTCTTCCGGAACTTGAGTCTATACCGGTGGTTTGCGACTTTCCTGATGTCTTTCCTGAAGAACTTCCGGGTATGCCACCCGACAGTGGCTGTTGAGTTCGTCATTGAACTAGAGCCTGGAACAGCTCCTATCTCTAAGCGACCATACAAAATGGGTCCCAATGAGTTGGCTGAACTCAAGAAGCAACTTGATGAGTTGCAAAAACTTGGTTTCATTCAGCCAAGCACTTCTCCATGGGGATGTCCTACCATCTTCGTCAAGAAAAAGGATAAAACTGATCGATTGGTGGTTGACTACCGCCCTCTCAATGAGAAAACGATCAAGAATACATATCCTCTTCCTCGCATCAATGAGCTCTTTGATCGGCTTGCGGGTGCAATCTGTAGTTCTCTAAGATGGATTTGAGAAGTGGTTATCACCAAATCAAAATCCGCAAGGAGGATGTACCCAAGACAGCCTTCAAAACTCGCTATGGCCTCTATGAATACACTGTCATGTCCTTTGGTCTCACCAATGCTCCTGCCACTTTCTCTCGGTTGATGAACTACATTTTCATGGAGTACCTCGACAAGTTTGTGGTGGTCTATCTTGATGATATCCTTGTCTACTCCAAGTCCAATGAAGAGCATGAAGAGCATCTTCGCCTCATCCTCATGAAGCTTCGTGAACATCGCCTCTATGCCAAGTTCTCCAAATGCGAATTCTGGCTTCCTCAAGTCGTCTATCTTGGCCATGTCATTTCGGGAAAAGGCATCGCCGTCAATCCCGAAACGATGAAGGCAATCGTTGAATGGCTTCCTCCGAAGAATGTCAAGCAAGTGAGAAGCTTCCTCGGTTTGGCAAGTTACTGCCGCCGCTTTGTTGAGAATTTCTCCAAGATCGCCAAGCCTCTTACAGATTTCCTGAAGAAAGACAAGAAGTTTCTTTGGTCTCCTCAATGCCAAGAAAGCTTTGACCTCCTCAGCGTAAGCTCACTTCCACACCCGTCCTTGTTCTTCCGGATACTTCTAAGCCTTTCCGGATATTCCGTGATGCCTCTCTTCATGGTCTAGGTGCTCGTCCTCATGCAAGAACGTCAAGTTGTGGCGTATGCTTCTCGTCGGCTGAAAAAGCATGAACTCAACTATCCCACACATGATCTTGAGCTTGCGTACCGTGTTACATGCTTTAATAACATGGCGCCAATACTTGTTGGGCAACAAATGTGAGATCTTCACGGACCACAAGAGTCTCAAATACATCTTCACACAACCCAACTTGAACCTCCGTCAAACGAGATGGATGGAAACCATCAAGGACTTTGATCCGTCTATCGGCCTACACTCCGAGCAAAGCTAATGTCATGGCTGACGCCCTTAGTCGCAAATCCTATTGCAACAACCTCATGATTCAAGAAAGTCAACCTGCTCTTTATGAAGAATTCATGAAATTGAATCTTGAGCTCGTTCCCCAAGGCTACCTTGCAAACTTGGTGATCACGCAAACTCTTGAAGATAAGATACGAACCGGACAGTTAAGAGATGGTTGTATCAAAAACATCAAAGAGAACATGCACAAGCCCAAGTACAAGTCCTTCTCTATCGATGATCAAGGAACTCTCTTCTTCCAAGGTCGAGTCGTTGTTCCAAAGGATTCAAACCTGAGAAGCCTCATTCTCAAAGAAGCTCATGACACTCCTCTTTCTATCCATCCTGGCAGCACAAAGATGTACCTCGATATCAAGTCTACCTATTGGTGGACTAGGATGAAAAGTGATATTGCTCGCTATGTCTCAGAGTGTGATGTCTGTCGTCGTGTCAAAGCGGAACATCGTAGACCCGCCGGTGTCCTCCAACCCCCGAAGATTCCCGAGTGGAAATGGGATAAGATTGAGATGGACTTCATAACCGGTTTTCCAAAGTCTCGCAAAGGCAATGATGCTATCTTTGTAGTGATCGACCGTCTTTCCAAGGTTGCTCACTTCCTTCCCGTCAAAGAAACAATATCTCGCTAGTCGAGCTTGGCTGAGCTCTACACCGCAAAGATCGTCTCTCTTCATGGTGTTCCCTTAGAAATAAGCTCGATCGCGGAAGTATCTTCACTTCCGGGTTTTGGGCTAGCTTTCGTAAAGCTATGGGAACTAATCTGCTCTTCAGCACAGCTTACCATCCACAAACGAGTGGGCAAGTCGAAAGAGTCAATCAGATTCTCGAGGACATGCTCCGTGCATGTGTTATCTCCTTCGGCATGAAATGGGAAGAATGCCTTCCATTCGCTGAGTTCTCTTACAACAACGAGCTATCAAGCCGGTTTGGGCATGGCACCTTTCGAAGCTCTCTATGGTCGCAAATGCGTAACACCTCTAAACCGGTCCGAAACCGGTGAAAGGCAAATCTTTGGCCCCGATGTCATCAACGAGGCTCGAAGAAAAGGTGCGAATCATTCGTGACAATCCGAAGATAGCACAATCTCGGCGAGAAAAGCTATTATGATAGCAAGCACCGTGATATGATATATCATCCCGGTGATCAAGCCTACCTTCGTGTTACTCCTATGAGGGGTACTCATCGCTTTGGTATCAAAGGCAAGCTGGCGCCAAGATACATTGGTCCCTTCAAAGTTCTAGCAAAGCGTGGTGAAGTCGCTTACCTCCTTGAACTTCCTGAGAAGCTCTCAAAAGTGCACGATGTCTTCCACGTGTCACAACTCAAGAAGTGCTTCAAAGATCCGGGCCGTGCAGTCGATCACGAGTCCATTGACCTCCAAGAAGACCTCTCCTACAAAGAGCATCCCGTTCGGATTCTTGATGAAGCTGAACGTCGAACTCGCAACAACTCGTCAAGTTCCTCAAGGTGCGGTGGTCGCACCATTCCGATAAAGAAGCAACTCGGGAACGTGAAGATCAACTCCGTTCCGAGTACCCGTCATTTTTCTCTTCTACCTGAGAATCTCGGGGCGCGATTCCTTCAAGGGGGGGCGTTTGTAACATCCCAAGTGAGCTACCATCTTTACCTTCCATGTTTATGCATCATCTTTGCATCATGCATATCATATCATGTCACCTTTTGGTTTTATCAAATTGCATTTGGTTT
>NC_061514.1:344389174-344559626 GCF_022539505.1 Lolium rigidum | reverse complement strand
TTATTTGCTCTATATTTTTTATGTGTTTGTTCTTTCTCCTTCTCTCTCTTGTTTCATCTCACCACTTGTGATGTTACAAGAAAAGCCAAGCCTATCCTATTCCTACCTTACCACGTTTTAAAAAGGTGATGCCAACATTTCTATTCTTATTGGTTAATATTCAACCCCCTCTCTTATATCTTCTATTTTATAATTAATCAACACAACATTTGTTTTGGTTACATATAAAACATTATTGGATACAAATTATTTTATCAATCTTTCTCTCTACTCCTTTCACATTCAGTTTTGTTTTAAAATGGTTCTAACAAAAATCTGAGAAGATTTGAAAAAAAAAGGAAAAAGAAAACAAAGCTAAACCTTCTCTAACCGGACCAGCCCAGCCAAAACGGCCAGCTCCACCTGCTCTTTTCTTCCCGTACAGGAGCAGCGTGAGCATCTCCACCTGCACACCATTTTCCCCTTCTCTTCCTCCAAATCAGACCAGACCAAACCCTACCCCTCTTCCTCCTCTTCCAAAACAGCCAGCCGCCACCATCCTCTCCTCCCGGGAGCAAAGCTCCACCAGCAGCCAACACCTCGCCGCCGGCCACCACCATCGCCATGGCCAGCCTAGACCTTACCTGAGCGTGGAGAAGGACCACGTCGTCTCCTCCTCGGCCTGGGTTTCTTCCCGGAGCTTCAAGGACGTCAAGATCGCCAAGACCTCCTTCAACTTCTCCCTGGCCACGTCTTCGTCTACGTCGTCGGCCAACCTCGTCGCCCCTCCACCTCGCCAACGCCAACCTCAGGGTGAGCACACCCCCTCTCCGATCCCCTGCATGCCCTTGCTTCTAAGATTCGAGGAAGGAAACGGAGTAGAAGACAAGATCGAAACGAAAACGTGTAGATGAAAACGCCCAGTTTTTCTGCTTCTCGGAACCCATCTTCGAACGAACATCACCGGCGACACCGACCACCTCTTCACTAGATTCTTGTACCATCAGATGCACTACATCTCAGGCTACATCTCAGTTTTTGAATCACCCAAATCGGCGCAGAATCGACGACGCCATCGTCGTTCAAAGTTTGGTCCAGAAACAGATTCCAGATTTCAGTTCAGTTTGCTGTTTCGTCGGTCAGTTTCCCGGCGAGTCTCCCCGTCTACACAGTGCACCAAATCGCGTCAAACCTGTCTCGTTACAATCTCGGCACCTCCAGCTTTCTCAACCTGTCGAGGTCCATGACTAACGCTGCACAGATTCGCCGCTACCGCAACTTTAAAATCCGTGCAGAAAACCATCTACAGGAAACGCAGCTGTCACTTCTTCAGGTTTTGCTGTCGAAAAATTCAGTTAACGCCCCAACACTACACTTTGTCTGTAACCTGTTTATGGACAAGTCTGATTGTCTACCACACTGGTTATATCCCTAGTCAACTTTCTACACTTCCTGGGTTCAAATCCCATATCTGGCAAATGCAAAAATGTTTTTCGCATGTCGTTTTGCTAACTGTCTATTTTTCAAATATCTTAAAATTGCACTTTCCAAAATCCAAATCACACAAACTTTATATGTTTGAGTATCAGAAAAATATGAACTTTTCAAATATGAACTTCGTTTCAACTTTTGGACCAATAAAATTTGACCACATTTCAATTGGAGTATAAATGATGAAATTTGCTAAATTGATATCTTTAATTCTACAACTCCAAATTCAATAATCTTTATATCTAATTGCATCAAGCAAAGCATGAAGTATTCAAATATCACCATGTCATGCATCATTGGCCGCATCCCTGGTTCGGCCAAATTAAAAGTGCAACTTCAACTAAACGCTATGTGTGGGTGTTTTTATCATTTCATGCTACTTTGAGAAGCACCCCACTTAACTTTGCTATACATGAAACCTTGCACCCCATGCATCATATTGCGCATTGCATTTCCTTGTATTGATTTGTGCTTTACTATCCTTGTATGTGCTATTTGGTTCTTCCCGAGTAGACACCGACGCGAGCAAGACGACGAGCGGGAGTACGAGTTCCTCCGGAGGATCGTGTCGGTGCTTCTACCTCTGATCTGACAGGCGAGCCCACCCCTTCACCTATTTTACATTTACATGCTCTTTTGATCTATTGCTATCCCTATGTTGCGATTCTGTTGTGTCACGTGTCCTATTCCACCTGTTACCCTATATGATCCGAGATACACCTCCTCGCCCTACCTGATGTTTGTTGTTTGTCAGCTTTGCGAGTCGTAGGCGAGTTTAGGGTTTTGTTGATATCTCGAAAGGTTCGGGATATCTTGTTGGGTAGTTGTTTTACTTGCTATATCTGTTGTTGGAGATATTCATGGCTCACCCTAATGTTAATATTAAAATGGATAAGCAGAGGCATCGGTGGGTCAGCTGTATATTTTGGTTTTACCAAGGCTCACTTGTGTCCAATTTTATAATTAGGACGAGTTCTTGTTTTCTGATCCAAGACTGAGCGCACTAACCACACGTGGGAGGTTTCACTGGGACCCCTCGACCTATTACCGAACCGCTTCCACCGTCCAAGTGCCACAATTAGTTTCGTAACGTTTTGTTTCTCCCGAGCGTGCAAGCTTGTTTCTTTGTGGTCCGAGGATATGGTGTTACTTTTGGGGAAGCCGTTTGTGCCTTGTAACCCCGTTATCTCTTGCACGCTCGTAGGCGCGGTCCGCATTGTTAAGAGGTCATCCTCTAGTGGGCTCTGATCCTTCTTAGCCGTTCTCGCAACAGCTAGGTCCGCGTCGGAGTTCCGATCGGGCTCTGAAACGGATTTAACCTAGATAGGTGGCTTCTTGGACTTGGTATGTGGTGAAGGGAGGGGTTGTGATGCGAGGTTTCGCTTGCAAGTTTTCTCAAAACCCTTGCTTGTGGAGCTCGGACATGCGTGTATGGGTACAGATAGTGCATCCCCGCAGGGTGAAATCTTATCGATAAGCCGTGTCCGCGGTTATGGACGACTTGGAGATGTTTAACTCGATCATAGAACAACTTACACCTTATTTCATGTTGCTAATAATTTGCCAATAAAACTCTTTCAAAAATGTGTGTGCCTTTGCAATACCTCTTGGCGAAGGGGGATCGCATTGGCCGGGTTTTGTTTGCGAGTATAGAACTGCTAGATTATGCGTTCTCTCACCTTCTCTGATAGACGAATGTTGTAGCGTGTCTCTATTGGTTAGTTGCTTTGCTGCCGCTAAACTCCACATATAGCCGGGTGAAGTTTATACCGCCCACCAGCGAGCATAGCTGGTCTTGTCTCGCAAGTACGTGCCATTGGTACTTACCCTCGTTTTTCTCCCTCTTTTTCCGAACACGCTTTTCGACAAACAGGTACGACGGATGATGAGCAAGTACGCAGGTGGCTACTTTGTCGAGTTCACGGACGACGACTTCGTTGCGTAGCGGGATTGTTCCTAAGGCGGCAGCACTGTGGCTTGTTGGTTATGGGAACACCGCTTGATTATCTTCGGGACTCTTAGTCCAATTTGGTTCTTGTCCGTACCCGGACTATTTGGCTATCTTATGTATGATGTACCGATGGGATATGTTTCCCTTCCGAGTGTCATTTGGATCTTGCTCATTAGAGCGTTGCTATATATATGAACCTTATTTCCATCTTTTGTGTCATACATAGTCATGTTGTGATATTCAAGCCGTATTCTACCCTCGTATCCCGTGCACAGTGTGTGTATGTGTGAAGTGCACAGGAAGGTGAAGCACTCAGGCTTGGAAAGCCTATCGTGAGCCTTTGAGGTGGGTGTTGTGTGCATGGGCGTGTCGAGTCGTTGCTTGGCCTACCCATATGCTTGGGAATGCGAGGCGACCTCACGGTCCCTTGTAGTGACCTCATGCACATAAACCCCTCTTACATGCGCGCTCTGGGTTTTCCTACTCCTGGGGCTTACACCATACTTGTATGTCACTTGAAATGCACTTTTGTCATTCTTCAATTATTATTTTTTGACTATCACATCTGTAAAAGAAGACATAGTATACCACCTCTATGAATGAAGTTTGTTGTCCATGTAAAAAAAGTCTAGGTTGAGCCGATTGAAATGTCGTCTTTTGGTGCTATAGCGAGAATGGTTTGTTCAGCGTGAGGAGTCAATGATAGGCCTTCCAGTTAGTCAATTGACTTACAAGTTACAATGCTAAGATTCATTGGATCTAGAGCGTGGTCGGTTAGTGTCGGTGTAGTGGCACCGGGGTACCACGGTCAACTCCGTCGTTGGGCCCGTACGGCATCCCGGATACAAGCCTCGAGGGATTTCTCCCTACACGAAGTCTTCTGGCTCCACGAGATGAAGCCCCTTGCAAGGAACCCCTCGCGAGGAAGTCAACACTTGGCCTTTCCAGAAGCGAGGTTGAAGCCTTCACGAGTTTCCCTCGCGAGGAGTCCGCACCAGGCTCCAGAAATGTCGGCGCGAGCCCTCTACGAGACATACCACGTGAAGATAATGACAAAGATGGTGACGGAAACCATGATGCACGTCGAGGCTGGAGGCGATCACGCCCTGCGTGAAGAGTCGTGGCCATTGCTCCTTTCGTAAAGGTTCGCCGTGGACGGTGCAATGCGGCAAAGGGTGTCGTCATCGGTCCACAACTACTCCCGTGGACCAACACATTAATCAAGGATCAACTACCTGATCTTATAAAAGATCATAATATGGTATTCCTTGCTATAACATATGAACACCTATTCAACTGCAAATCAAGTAACAATAAAATGGAGAAACTATTCTTGACTTATCTCTTCCATGTCTTAAAGTAATCTATGTTCTTACCATGAACCTCATGGTATTCATTCCACTTCATTCTTGGATTCATGACAAGGAGATCAACACTAGTATTGTTCTCTAGTTCCTCTTATTCTATTCTTATATATCCAAATTAATATATATCAAAACCTAGAGAAGAAAGAGGTATCTATTAGAGAATCAAAGCAATGCCAACACTTGAGCTAAAGCCCTTGAATATATATGCTCACATTATTCTCTTTAAGAATAACCGTAGGGTGTTATTCAAGACATTTCCTAAAGAGAGAACCCATTAATGTTAACCATAGATCTTGATGATCACATCATTATCTTTGGAGCATAACCTTAGGGTATTATTTAAGTCATTCCCAAGTGAGAGAAACCAATCATATCAACCTTAGCTATACATATAAAAGGCAGAATCTGTCAAAACAGAACAGTCTGTAAAGACGAATTTTTCAGAGGCACTTAACATGCTCAGATGAAGAAGCTCAAATTGAATTAAAGTTGCGTACATATCTGAGGATCACTCATGAATTTTCGCAGATTTTTCTGAATTTCCTACAGAGAGATCTACTCAAATTCGTGACAGCTAGAAATCTGTTTCTGCGCAGAAATCCAAATCTAGTATCAACTTTACTATCAAAGACTTTATTTGGCACAACAATGCAATAAAATAAAGATAAGGAGAGATTGCTACAGTAGTAACAACTTCCAAGACACAACAAGACAGTAGCAAAATAAAAACATGGGTTATCTCGCAAGAAGTGCTTTCTTTATAGCCATTAAGATGGGCTCAGTAATTTTAATGATGCTCTCGCAAAAAATAAGAGTTGAAGCAAAAGAGAGCATCAAAAGTAAATAAGAAACACTTTTAAGTCTAACCCACTTCCTCTGAAAAGGAATCTTGTAAATAAAAAAAGTCATGTAAGCATAGCGCAACAAGCATAGAAAGGCAACACAAGCGCAACTTCAAGATTCTCAACATAAAGAGGGGAAACTTAATATTATTAAGATGCATATAACCATGTTTCCCTCTCTCATAATAACTTTCAGTAGCATCATGGACAAAATCAACAATATAACTATCACATGAAACATTCTTATCATGAGCTACATGCATAAAATTATTACTCTTCACATAAGCATAGTCATTACTATTAATTGTAGTGGGAGCAAATTCAATAAAATAGCTATCATTATTATTCTCATCACCATAATCATCATATATAGGAGGCATATTGTAATCATAATTAATCTTCTCCTCAATAGTAGGTGGACCGAAAATATGATAGTCATCATTGTAATCATCATATATAGGAGGTAAAGTATCTTTAAAGTAAATTTTCTCCTCCATGCTTGGGGGACTAAAAATATCATGCTCATCAAAACCAGCTTCCCCAAGCTTAGAACTTTCTATATCTTTATGGAAAGAAACATGAATAGTGCTAATACTATGGCAATTATTAATATCATCATTTTTAGAATTAGTGTCCCAGAGATCTTCAATATCAAAGGTAGTGTGCTCTTCCAAATCATGATCACTAATATAGGTAAAGGGCATAGGAAGATCATTGTACTCGCATTCATTATCATAATAATCATTAGGAGCAACATACTTACGGTTACCTATCGTTATCTCATACACGTGGGGATATGCCGTTACCTCTTTCTTTTTATTCCCCCTCTTCTTCTTCTTCTTCTTCTTCTTCTTCTTCTTCTTCTTCTTCTTCTTCTTCTTTCCCTTCTTCTTCTTCTTTTCCTTCTCCTCGTTCCCTTCTTTAGGAGGAAGAGGATTGAAGGGAGGCTTATCCACATAACCTGATTTATTTCCAGAAACAATAGAAGAAACTTGGGAGGATTCCTCCTTTTCATTAATAAGTTCAAAACACACAGCGGTCCTATCATATTTTGGCAAAGTGTCATCTTCTAAAATATTTTGTATGTAAGTATTTGTATGGCAATTATCAATGCAATAGGAAAGACACCCATGCAGGACACTGTTAATATCAAGAGCACTCATATCCACCAAAGAAGTTTTTCTCAATAACTCTTCACACTCAAATAATGTAAGTTCATCATGCTGATTAGGAGTGATTTCATCATCACAATACAAATTTGCAGCACTCATAAGGTTCGAATTATCATTGGAGGAGCATTGAAAATTAAAATGACCCACTCTATGGCAAAGTTCACAAATAAAAGGATAGAGGGCACAAACTTTTTCACCAAGATCATCTAGAGCCCTAGACCATTTTCTAGTTTTTTTCATTCCTGTGATGGATACAATATTCTTCTTCAATTTTATTCTTTCCACAAGGTCTATGAAATCCACAAAAATTAACATGCTTATAGGAAATAGCATTCTCAGAAGTTTGAGCATGTTCATTGCAATCATTAACAACAATTTCATTTTCCATGCAAGTGTCTTTAAAAGGTTCATGATACATGTACCAATTTTATTTAGGAACATTAATATGAGAAGCAAAGGCTCTATAGCAATCGACCATAATTTGAGGATCAAGACCATATTTAGCACTAAGCTCTTGAAAATCAGCAGTTTCAATGAAAGACTTAATGCATTCATATTCATAGTTTATACCTGATTCTTTACCTTTGTCATTCTCCCAATCTTCCGTATTCTCCTAAATCCGATCAAGAAGGTCCCATTTAAACTCTTCTTTGTTGCGCGTGAATGACCCAGAACAAGTAGTATCCAGCAAGGTTTTATCTTGAAAAGAAAGTCTTGCATAGAAATTATCAATGATGTTATTACCAGGAAGCTCATGAATGGGGCATTTGAGCATTAAAGACTTCAATCTCCCCCATGCTTGGGCAATACTCTCTCCATCATGAGGCCGGAAATTATATATGCGGTTTCGGTCTTTGTGAATTTCACTTGGAGGATAGAATTTAGAATAAAATAGAGGCATAATATCCTTCCAATCAAGAGAATGCCTATTCTTCAGCAATTTATACCAATGCGCCGCTTTACCAGACAGCGACATAGAGAATAGTTTCTTCCTAACTTCATCCATTGAAATACCTGCACAGTTGAATAACCCGCATAATTCATGTAGAAACAATAAATGATCTCCACAATGGACAGTTCCATCCCCTTCATAGCGGTTATCCACAACACGTTCAATAATTTTCAACAGGTGGATTTAAAATCTCGCAAGCATCATTAGAGTTATCGCATATGGGAGATAAAGTATTATCGAAGCAAATTTTCCCCCTAAAGATGGGAAGCTAAAAAGATCATAAGAACTAGCTTCCCCAAGCTTAGACTTTTCCATAGCATTACCAATAATTGCATTCATACTAATAACATTGCTTCTATCATGCAGATAAGGTTCCATAGGTTTTTTAATTTTCGCATCAAACCATTCATGTCTTAGCTCAGGAAAAAGATTAAAAAGTTCACTAATTTTTTTGTTGTTTTCCATTATGCCTAACTAGTGAAAAAATAAAAACAAGAAACAAAAAGATGCAATTGCAGGATCTAAAGGAAATAGCTTCGAGCACTCACACACGGCAACGGTGCTAGGAAATAGCTTAGTAGTCGGAGGATGTGAATACCTTTTACCTTACCTCCACGGCAACGGCGCCGGAAAATAGCTTGATGTCTACGCACGCTTCTATTCCTGTAGACAGTGTTGGGCCTCCAAGAGCGAGAGGTTTGTAGAACGAGCAGCAAGTTTCCCTTAAGTGAATCACCCAAGGTTTATCGAACTCAGGGAGGTAGAGGTCAAAGATATCCCTCTCAAGCAACCCTGCAATTAAGATACAAGAAGTCTCTTGTGTCCCCAACACACCTAATACACTTGTCAGATGTATAGGTGCACTAGTTCGGCGAAGATATGGTGAAATACAAGTAATACGGATGATTGTAAGTAGTAATTGCAATCTGAAATAAAGATGGCAGCAAGCAAACATGTAACAGAACTTGTTGGAAACGGTGTTTCAATGCTTAGAAACAAGGCCTAGGGATCATACTTTCACTACTGGACACTCTCAACAATGATCACATAATTGAATAAATAAACGCTAATCTCAAACACTCTCTTGTTGGAATACAAACACCATTCATTGTGTAGGGCTACAAGAGCACCCTCAAGCCGGAGTAAACAAGCTCCACAACTTCATAAAGGAATCACACACGATGCGCACACTGTCACCGTCACACCGTGGAGAGTGAATCCGGAGTTCATATTAAAGTAACCTCTAGAGTGCACAATAGACAAGAGTAACATCTACATATTCAACTAGATTACAAAGCTCATGATCACATAAAGATTCACATGGGAGAGAGAGATGAACCACATAGCTACTGGTAGAGCCCTTAGCCTCGGGGGAGAACTACTCACTCCTCATCATGGGAGACTGCAACAGCGATGAAGATGGCGGTGGTGTCGATGGAGATGACTCCGGGGGCAATTCCCCGTCCCGGCGGCGTGCCGGAACAGAGATTATGTCCCCTGAAACTTGTCTTCGCGATGGCGGCAGCTACGGAACTCTTCATGGAATATCGTCGGGTCTTTTAGGGTTTTCACATCTGGGAGCATATATAGGCGAAGGGGCGATGTCGATGGAGTCCCGAGGTGGGGTCCCCACCTGGCGGCGCGGCTAAGGGGTGGCCCGTGCCCCCCTAGGGTGTAGGCTCCTCGCGGCCCCCTTCGTCTCTCCTTCGGACTCCGTGAAGCCCCTGGAAAAATAGGAACGTGGCCTTTTGTTTCGTCCAATTCCGAGAATATTTCCTGTGTAGGATTTACGAAACCAAAAACGAGCAGAAAACGAGACCGGCACTTCGGCATCTTGTTAATATGTTAGTACCGGAAAATGCATCAAAATGATATAAAGTATGAATAAAACATGTAGGTATTGTCATAAAACTAGCATGGAACATAAGAAATTATAGATACGTTGGAGACGTATCACTCTCCGACTAGTCGTGTAGTAAACCCATGCTGCGAAATAACTTATCATCACTTGTTGAGCTGAGTGCCCGAGTCACCACTCACTACTCACGTGAAAGAAACGCGAGACCGAGAGCATCTCCATCAGCGCCCCCGATAGCGATCCCGATAGCGATTTGGGGGCCGGGAGCGAAAATGGGCTCACACCGGCGCGCCCCAAACGGCGCTGACACTTTCCAGAGCTCAATAGAAGTGCCGGCAACCCAGTGCTGGCCCCTTGGCCAAGGGCGCGAATCGGGCGCACCGGCGCCTCGCGAGGCGGAAAATTTTGGGCGTGGGAGCCGCCTGTCAGTGACACCAGAGCGCCGCGCGGGATATTTTACAGCCACGACACCGGGCCGGAAACTCTCCCGCCACGATGCCACGCGGGAATTTCTCCCAACGTGACACCGCGCGGGAGGTTTCCCGCCTCGCTGACGGTCTATATTATCCCTCCTCCATCGCCTCATTGGTGCAAAAACCCTAGAAAAATAGCACAATGTTCGATTCGTGGGACGAGGCGGTGCTAGAGGCGGCCATAGAAGTCGTGGAGGCGGACCCGTGATACGTCCAATTTGCATCACTATTTTATATCATAATTTGCTGTTATTCATTGATATATTTCATATTGGGACACAATACTTATGTTATTTCATCTATTTTGCATGTTTCATGATTATTTGGAGATCGAGCACCGGAGCCGGGATTCTCGCTGGAAAAAGCACCGTTAGGATGCAATATTTCGGAAGATCAAGCTGTGGAAGGAAGTTTTACGAAACTCCTATTTTTCCGGATGACGGAGGAAGCCGGAAGGGGAGCCGAGCTGGACCCGGGGTGGGCCCACACCATAGGGTGGCGCGGCCCATGGCTCGGCCGCGCCACCATGTGGTGTGGGGCCCCCTCGGCCTCTTTCGCCTCCTTTTCTTCGTGAAACCCTTCGTCCCGAAGACCTAAGCCACGAGAGGAATCCTCACGAACGGTTACGGCCGCCTCTCGCGGGGCGGAGAACACCGAGAGAGAAAGAGCTCTCCGGCGGGCGAGGAATCCGCCGGGAAATTCCCTCCCGAGAGGGAAATCGACGCCATCGTCACCGCCATCGAGCTGGACATCATCTCCATCACCATCATCATCATCTCCACCATCATCACCGCCATCTCCACCGCTGGACATCGTCACCGCTGTAGCAATTTGGGTTTGATCTTGATTGTTTGATAGGGGAAACTCTCCCGTGCATCGTTTTCTACTTGTTGTTTATGCTATTGAGTGAAACCATTGAACCAAGGTCTATGTTCGGATTGTTATTCATCATCATATCACCTCCGATCATGTTCCATATGATGTCTCGTGAGTAGTTCGTTTAGTTCTTGAGGACATGGGTGAAGTCTAATTGTTAGTAGTGAACTATGGTTGAGTAATATTCAATGTTATGATATTTAAGTTGTGGTGTTATTCTTCTAGTGGTGTCGTGTGAACGTCGACTACACGACACTTCACCATTTATGGGCCTAGGGGAATGCATCTTGTACTCGTTTGCCAATTGCGGGGTTGCCGGAGTGACGAAACCCGAGCCCCCGTTGGTATATCGATGCGGGAGGGATCGCAGGATCTCGAGTTTAAGGTCTGTGGTTAGATTTATCTTAATTACTTTCTTGTAGTTGCGGATGCTTGCAAGGGGTATAATCACAAGTATGTATTAGTCCTAGGAAGGGCGGTACATTAGCACGAGTTCACCCACACAACACTTATCAAAACAATGAAGATTAATCAACTCGTATGTAGCGAAAGCACTAGACTAAAATCCCGTGTGTCCTCGAGAACGTTTGGTCATTATAAGTAAACAAACCGGCTTGTCCTTTGTGGTAAAAAGGATTGGGCCACTCGCTGCAATTATTTCTCTCGCATTTTACTTACTCGTACTTTATTCATCTGTTACATCAAAACCCCCTGAATACTTGTCTGTGAGCATTTACAGTGAATCCTTCATCAAAACTGCTTGTCAACACCTTCTTCTCCTCGTTGGGATCGACATTCTTACTTATCGAAGATACTACGATACACCCCCTATACTTGTGGGTCATCAAGACTATTTTCTGGCGCCGTTGCCGGGGAGTGAAGCGCTATTGGTAAGCGGAATTGGTAAGGAAAACCTTTACTTGTTTGTGCTGATTTTATTTCGCTGTCTGCTATAAGTCATTATGGAGAGATCTTCTCTTCAATTTCTATTTGGGAAATCTACTACTACCGCAACGGTAGTGGATGAGGCGCCGAGTGAGGAAGTAATACCATATAAAATACCTACGAAAATTATTGAACATGTTATGGATAACCGCTATGAAGGGGATGGAAGCTGTCCATCCTGGTGATCATTTACTTGTTTTTGCATGAATTATGCGGGTTATTCAAATGTGCAGGTATTGCTATGAATGAAGTTAGGAAGAAGCTATTCTCTATATCGTCGTCTGGTAAAGCGGCGCATTGGTATAAATTGTCTGAAGAATGGTGATTCTCTTGATTGGGAGGACATTGTGCCTTTATTTTATTCCAAATTTTATCCTCCAAGTGAAATTCACAAAGATCGGAACCGCATATATAATTTCTGGCCTCATGATGGAGAGAGTATTGCCCAAGCTTGGGGGAGATTGAAGTCTTTAATGCTCAAATGCCCCATTCATCAGCTTCCTGGTAATATTATTATTGATAATTTCTATGCAAGACTTTCTTTTCAAGACAAGACCTTGCTGGATACCTCTTGTTCGGATCATTTACACGCAATAGAGAAGAGTTTAAAAGGGATCTTCTTGATCGGATCCAAGAAAATACCGAAGGTTGGGAGAACGACAAAGATAGAGAATCGGGTATAATTTATGATTATAAATGCATTGAAGCTTTTATGGATACTCGATACATTTCGTAATATTAGTGCTACATATGGTCTTGATTCTCAAGTTGCTGCAAACCTTTATAAAGCTTTTGCCTCTCATTATGAATTGCCTAAGAAGAATTTTGATAAGTATCATGAACCGTATAAAGATAAAATTGATTCATCTATTAATAAGTGTGTTGTAGTTGAAACTGCCGATCGTGTTATTCCCGAAGCTTATATTGAAAAAACTCCTTTTCCTGCTAAAATGAGGGAGTACTCTGTTATAAATAGTGCGGTTCATAAAAGTGAAAAGAAATCTAGAGAACCCGAAGAACAAATAAAAGTTGAACCTCGTCGTTGCCATAGTTAAAGATCTTGTGACTCGAAAATGTAGAGGATGGTCATATTATTTTCTCGTGAAGATGCTTCTAATATTGTTTCACATCCTAATAAACCCAAACAAGCTAGTGTTCCTATGCTATCTGTTAAAATTGGTGATCATTGCTATTATGGTTTATGTGATATTGGTGCAAGTGTTAGTGCTATACCTTATGAGCTATACACGGAGATTATGCACGAAATTGATTCTTGTGAACTTGAGGATATTGATGTGGTTATTCAGCTGGCTAATAGAGAAACTATTTCTCCAATTGGTATTGTTCGAGATGTGGAAGTTCTATGTGGTAAGATTAAATATCCTGCTGACTTTTTGGTACTTGGTTCTGTCGCTAGTGATTATTGTCCTATCATTTTTGGTAGAACTTTTCTAAATACTTGTGGAGCTATTATAGATTGCAAGAAAGAGAAAATTTTGACTAAATTTGCTGGTGAATCTTATGATTTTAACTTCTCTAAATTTACTAAAACTCCTTATAAAGCTGATTTGCCTAGTAATGATTTTAAAATGGAGCAAGTGTGCATCTATTGTTCTTGTTCCTAATAATCCTTTGCGAGCAACATTTGGAGGATAGCGAGAGTGAAGTTTTTAGGAAAGAAAGAGATGAGCTTGAGGAGATTTTTCTTCGCCAACCTATTCTCAAGCATGATTTACCGGTGGAAGACTTGGGTACAACACCGCCACCAAAGGAAGATCCTGTTTTTGATTTAAAGCCTTTGCCCGATAATCTTAAATATGCTCATATTGATGATAAGAAAATATATCCTGTTATTATTAGTTCTAAGCTTACGAGTTTGAAGAAGAAAGATTATTGCAAATATTGAAGAAACACCGAGGTGCTATTGGCTATACTCTTGATGACTTGAAGGGGATTTCTCCCTCTATTTGCCAACATGCCATTAATATGGAAGATGATGCGAAGCCGGTTGTTGAACCTCAGCGTCGTCTAATTCCCAAGATGAAGGATGTGGTAAGAAATGAGGTATTACGACTTCTTGAAGCTGGTATTATATATCCTATTGTCGATAGTAGATGGGTTAGTCCTGTGCATTGTGTTCCTAAGAAAGGAGGAATGACTCGTTGTGCCTAATGATAATGATGAGCTCATACCTCAAAGAGTAGTTGTAGGGTATAGAATGTGCATTGATTATCGAAAAGTTAATAAAGTTACTAAGAAAGATCATTACCCTTTACCATTTATTGATCAAATGCTAGAAAGGTTATCTAAAAGTACTCATTTTTGCTTTCTTGATGGTTATTCTGGGTTTTGACAAATTGCTGTTAAAGCTAAAGATCAAGAGAAAACCACTTTTACTTGTCCCTATGGAACTTATGCTTATAGGCGTATGCCTTTTGGTTTATGTAATGCTCCTGCTACTTTTCAAAGATGCATGTCTGCTATTTTTCATGGTTTTTGTGAGAGTATTGTGGAAGTATTCATGGATGATTTTTCCGTCTACGGGAATTCTTTTGATAGTTGCTTGCGAAACCTTGATAAAGTTTTGCAGAGATGTGAAGAAACTAACCTTGTTCTTAATTGGGAGAAATCACACTTTATGGTTAATGAAGGAATTGTATTGGGACATAAAATTTCTGAGAGAGGTATCGAAGTTGATAGAGCTAAAGTTGAAGCTATTGAGAAGATGCCCTATCCGAGGGATGTTAAAGGTATTCGTAGTGTCCTTGGTCATCTTGGGTTTTATAGGAGATTTATTAAAGATTTCTCCAAGATTTCAAAGCCTCTTACTAATCTTCTTCAAAAATATGTACCTTTTGTTTTTGATGATGATTGTAAGGAAGCTTTTGAAACTCTAAAGAAAGCCTTAACAACTTGCTCCTATAGTTGAACCTCCGATTGGAATTTACCTTTTGAAATTATGTGTGATGCTAGTGATTTTATCTGTAGGCGCTGTTCTTGGACAACGAGTAGATAAAAAATTAAATGTTATTCATTATGCTAGCAAGACTCTTGATGATGCTCAAAGAAATTATGCTACTACTGAAAAAGAATTGTTAGTTGTAGTCTTTGCTTGTGATAAATTTAGATCTTATATTGTTGATTCAAAAGTTACAATTCATACTGATCATGCTCGCAATTAGATACCTTATGACAAAGAAAGATGCTAAGCCGAGGCTTATTAGATGGGTACTTCTTTTGCAAGAATTTGATTTACATATTGTAGATAGGAAAGGTGCTTGATAATCCTGTTGCTCGATAATTTGTCTAGATTGGAAAATATTGCTTATGATCCTGTTCCTCGTTAATGATAGTTTTCCAAATGAACAATTGGCTGTAATAAAGGTGAGCTCGCGAGACAGTCCTTGGTATGCCGATTATGCTAACTTTATTGTTTCCAAGTACTTGCCTCCAACCTTTTCAGCTCAGCAGAGGAGGAAATTCTTTTATGACTTGAGGCATTATTTCTGGGATGACCCACACTTATATAAAGAAGCAGTGGATGGTATTATGCGAAGGTGTGTTCCCGAATATGAACAACAAGAGATACTGAGTAAATGTCATGGCAGTGCTTATGGAGGACATCACGCCGGAGATAGAACCGCACAAAAGGTTCTACAATCAGACGCAATGAAATGCCTATGAATTATACTCTTGTTATTGAACCGTTTGATTGTTGGGGATTTGACTTCATGGGACCTTTTCCCTCTTCAAAAGGTAACACTCATATACTTGTTGCTTGTTGATTATGTTACTAAATGGGTGGAAGCCATACCTACAAAAAGTGCTTGATGGTGAGACCTCTTTAAAAATGCTTTTAGATATTATTTTTCCTAGATTTGGAGTACCCGGATATATTATGACTGATGGAGGTTCTCATTTTATTCATGGAGGTTTTAGAAAAACTCTTGCTAAGTATGGTATTAATCATAGAATTGCTCCGCTTATCACCCTCAAAGTAGTGGTCAAGTAGAACTATCAAATAGAGAAATTAAATCTATCTTGCAGAAAATCGTTAATAAATCTAGAAAGAATTGGGCTAGTAAATTGAAAGACGCACTATGGGCTTATAGAACTGCTTATAAAAACCCCATGGGAATGTCACCTTATAAAATGGTTTACGGAAAAGCTTGTCATTTACCTTTAGAACTAGAACACAAAGCTTATCGGGCTGTTAGAGAATTAAATAAAGATCCTAAACTTGCTGGTGATAAGAGGTTGCTACAATTAAGTTCTCTAGATGAATGGAGAAGTGAAGCTTATGAAAATGCTAAACTCTTTAAAGAAAAAGTAAAAAAATGGCATGATAGAAGGATCATCAAAAGAGAGTTTAATATTGGGGATAAATTCCTATTGTATCGGTCTCGTCTCAGATTCTTTGCAGGGAAATTACTCTCGAAATGGGAAGGACCATATGTTGTTGAGGAGGTGTATCGTTCAGGAGCAATTAAAATTAGCTCTCTCCAAGGCAATGCTTCGCAAGTGGTGAATGGACAAAGACTCAAGCATTATATCTCAGGTGATTCTTATAATGTTGATGTTGATATTATTCGAGTGGAAACGCCGGAGGCGTTCATCAAAGGACAAATTGACAGTCCGCCAGAACTCGACTTTGAATAGGTAACAGTACTGGTAATGAAAAGTTCGCGATTTACTTTCCGAACATTATTTTTGTTGTTTTTAGAAAATATGAAAAATTACGAGTTTGAAACGGAGTGGAAAGGACGCACGAGGGCGTGCCACCATAGGCCGGCGCGGCCTGACCTGGGCCCGCGCCGACCTATTGTCTGGCCGCCTCGTCGCCCCTTTCCGACTCTTGTTCGATCTGGTACTTTCCGTTTGTTCTGAAAATTTTTATTATAAAATCCCCCGGACCCCCGGAGGTCCGTATATCGTTCTCTCGACGTGTTTTGTTTCGAGTTGTTTCACGCCGGGATCTGTTTTCGGTTTAGAGGCACCATGGTCTCCAAGAACAAAGGCAAGGGGCTTTCGGAGGAAGAAGTGAAGGAGGTGCCATCAAGACAAGATCGGCAAGCCGGAGGGAGCAAGCAAATCTTGGTGGGATCCGTTGACATTCAACGTTCTTTTTCTCATAACTTGCGGGGACCTCTACCACCCGCTCCTAGCCTCGACTCCTTCCCCATGATGGAAGAAGTTCTACGGATTCTCGATGAGTTTTGTGATCAATATCGGGCTCTAAGTAGAGAAGTGGAGATACTCCAGGAGGAGAATTGCCGTCTCCGAAGAATGATTGAATACCACTCGATTCGCATCACAAGGTCGTCATCGCCAACCTCAGATAACAATGAATCTCTTCGAATCTTAGTGCAGAATTGTCAAGCTGAGAAACTGAAGTTGAAGGAGTTTATTAAGAAGCGCGGGAAGAGTTCATCACCACCATCGCTGAAGGAGTAATTCATCATCAGTATTGGCATCCCCTTGGTTTGTTCCAAGCTTGGGGGAGTGCCGCGGTATCACATTATCATTACCTTTTTACTTTTTACTATCAAGTAGTGTCATATCATGAGTAGGGAAGTTATCGTATGAGATGGGTTGCGGTGTGGAAGTATCTCTCCTTTAGTTTGTCTATGTATCCCTTGGTGTGAGTTATCGTTATGGAATATTAATGAGAAGTCTTATCATTTACATATTGCACACCTTATTTTAGTTTGCAATTTCTATTATATGATTGATCTTGATTTTAGTATTGGTACCACTTTGGGAGCATTAAGTTAATCTATTTGGTTTTGGCAAACTTAGCAATGGTCAATAGTAACAACACTTTGAGTTTTAGAAGAATAGAGGAAACAAATGTAGAAGATGTTATTATCTTTCTTATCAGTTCTTAGCCTATTATTCTAAAGTTAAAACTGTTTGTGCTTACAAGTAAGATGCATGATTGTTTCTATCACATGTATATTTGTTTGTTTCCCTCAACTTTTATGCTTGCTAATTAACCTTGCTAGCCAAAGACCTGTACTCGAGAGGGAATACTTCTCGTGCATCCAAACCTGAACCCAAACCTATGCCATTTGTGTCCACCATACCTACCTATTGCATGGTATTGTCTGCCATTCCAAGTAAATACTTCATGTGCTACCTTTAAACAATTCAAAACTTATTACTTCTTATTTGTGTCAATGTTTTATAGCTCATGAGGAATTATGTGGTGTTTTATCTTTCGGTCTTGTTAGGCAGCCTCCACTAAAGGACTAGTGGCTTCATCCACTTATCCTATAATTTTGCAATAAGAGGCGGCAACGGGGTTCCCGGCCCCAATTAATCAACTTTCATTAATAATTCTCTTCACATGTTTTGCCCTGATTCATCAGTAAGCAACTTAATTTTGCAATAGACACTCCTCCATGGTATGAGATTGTTGGAAGGCACCCGAGGATTCGGTTAGCCATGGCTTGTGTAAGCAAAGGTTGGGGGGAGTGTCATCCTTAAATAAACTAAAGTACATGTGTAAACAAAAGAGAAGAGGGATGATCTACCTTGCTTGGTAGAGATAACGTCCTTCATGGGAGCCGCTCTTTGGAGGTCCGTTTGGCGGGGGTTAGAGTACCCGCTACCAGTCGTTGACAACAACAAACACCTCTCAAAACTTTATTTTTATTCTCTTCATATGATTTCAAAACTGAAAAAGCTCTAGCACATGATTTAATCTCTGCTTCCCTCTGCGAAGGGCCTGTCCTTTACTTTATGTTGAGTCAATAAACCTATTTCCCTCCATCTCAAGCAAGCATTTGAGTTGTTGTGATTAAACTATTATATTGTGATTTGCTTCATCATGTCTTTACTCTTTCTTGTTTAGTACAAGTTTTACCTTTAATGAATATAGCTTTGAAAGTCATCAATGATTAATATGATTGAGTATGCAAGTTTACCATAAGCTTTAATATGAGAGCACTGCTCAATAGATGAATATAATTTGTTAAATGTTCCCTGACCAAGAACAAAGTTTGCCATCACCAATTATGATTCCTTATGCACCTTTATTTATGATTACCTTATACTTGTTTCAAGTTGAATTATGTGAGGAAGTTGTTTACTATAATGTCTTGTGTGAATGAATACGATGCTTCTTGTCCGTATTTTATTTATCGACTCTTCACTCCATAAACATGTGGACCTGTTTACGGAGTTCGGTTTCGCTTGGGGACAAGCGAAGTCTAAGCTTGGGGGGAGTTGATACGTCCAATTTGCATCACTATTTTATATCATAATTTGCTTTTATTCATTGATATATTTCATATTGGGACACAATACTTATGTTATTTCATCTATTTTGCATGTTTCATGATTATTTGGAGATCGAGCACCGGAGCCAGGATTCTGCTGGAAAAAGCACCGTTAGGATGCAATATTTCGGAAGATCAACTGTGGAAGGAAGTTTTACCAAAACTCCTATTTTTCCGGATGACGGAGGAAGCCGAAAGGGGGAGCCGAGTTGGACCCGGGGTGGGCCCACACCATAGGGTGGCGCGGCCCATGGCTCGGCCGTGCCACCATGTGGTGTGGGGCCCCCTCGGCCTCTTTCGCCTCCTTTTCTTCGCGAAACCCTTCGTCCCGAAGACCTAAGCCACGAGAGGAATCCTCACGAACGGTTACGGCCGCCTCGCGGGGCGGAGAACACCGAGAGAGAAAAGAGCTCTCCGGCGGGCGAGGAATCCGCCGGGGAAATTCCCTCCCGGAGGGGAAATCGACGCCATCGTCACCGCCATCGAGCTGGACATCATCTCCATCACCATCATCATCATCTCCACCATCATCACCGCCATCTCCACCGCTGGACATCGTCACCGCTGTAGCAATTTGGGTTTGATCTTGATTGTTTGATAGGGGAAACTCTCCCGGTACTGTTTTCTACTTGTTGTTTATGCTATTGAGTGAAACCATTGAACCAAGGTCTATGTTCAGATTGTTATTCATCATCATATCACCTCTGATCATGTTCCATATGATGTCTCGTGAGTAGTTCGTTTAGTTCTTGAGGACATGGGTGAAGTCTAATTGTTAGTAGTGAACTATGGTTGAGTAATATTCAATGTTATGATATTTAAGTTGTGGTGTTATTCTTCTAGTGGTGTCGTGTGAACGTCGACTACACGACACTTCACCATTTATGGGCCTAGGGGAATGCATCTTGTACTCGTTTGCCAATTGCGGGGTTGCCGGAGTGACGAAACCCGAGCCCCGTTGGTATATCGATGCGGGGAGGGATCGCGAGGATCTCGGAGTTTAAGGTCTGTGGTTAGATTTATCTTAATTACTTTCTTGTAGTTGCGGATGCTTGCAAGGGGTATAATCACAAGTATGTATTAGTCCTAGGAAGGGCGGTACATTAGCACAGAGTTCACCCACACAACACTTATCAAAACAATGAAGATTAATCAACCGTATGTAGCGAAAGCACTAGACTAAAATCCCGTGTGTCCTCGAGAACGTTTGGTCATTATAAGTAAACAAACCGGCTTGTCCTTTGTGGTAAAAAGGATTGGGCCACTCGCTGCAATTATTTCTCTCGCATTTTACTTACTCGTACTTTATTCATCTGTTACATCAAAACCCCCTGAATACTTGTCTGTGAGCATTTACAGTGAATCCTTCATCAAAACTGCTTGTCAACACCTTCTGCTCCTCGTTGGGATCGACATTCTTACTTATCGAAGATACTACGATACACCCCCTATACTTGTGGGTCATCAACCCGCAGCTTGCAGAGTATGAGGCGTGGGAGGAGGTGGCGCTAGCGGCGACCGTAGATGCCTATGTCGCGGACGAGCGGCAGGGCCATGAGGCGGAGGGCGGGAGCGCGAGGAGGCGTGGCGGCGGCGGCAGACGCGGTGGGAGGCGGAGCGGTAGGGCCAGGAGGTGGAGCGGCGGCAGCGGGAGGAGGCGGAGCGGCTCGAGCGCGAGGAGGTGGAGCGGCTGGAGTTCTGGGAGGCGCGGCGGCGGCGAGAGGCGCACCAGCGGCAGGGGTGGGAGGAGCTTGCGCTGCGGCGGTTGCAGCGGGAGGAGACGCAGCGTCAGGATGAAGTCTACGAGCAGCGGCGTTTGGCGGAGATGCAGCTCCGGCAACAGAGGTAGGAGTTGGATCACCATCGGTGGTGGGAGGAGCTGGAGCAGCAGCTGCGTCAGGAGGCGGAGGTCGCGGATAGAGCCGCGTACTTGACGTTCATGGCGGAGAGATCAGTGGGGGATCGATGATGGAGGAGCATCGGAGAGAGCGAGGGAGAGAGCACCGGAGAGAGCGGTGGCGATCGTCCACCTCCATAGAGCCGGGTGGCCAGCAGGTAGTAGGCTAGAGATGAAGCAGGTTTCACATGTCATCCGGGGTCGAGGAGTGAATAATGTTTTACTCAGATTTGCCCAAAAATATTATTCAATCCTTGATCCTGAATGACATTAAAATGAAACTACAAGCATAAATATGTAGTTTATGTTAAAAAAACATCTATCAGGGCCGCCGGTGTGGGAACAACTCCCCTAAGTAGAGGATGTAGTACCGGCGTCCCCAATACGGAAGTGTCGGTGCCTCTGTCGGCGACTATTTTGGGGCGCTGGTGGAGATGCTCTGAGGCCCCAGTGGTAGGATGGTGACGCTGGCATAGTGGCTCACTGGTACGGGCCGTTTCCCTCTTGCCTGACGTGATGCGTATGGTTTTCCTTCCGCTCAGCATGCCTGAGTATGTGTCGTTGGAGAGTCTCGACGCGCCTGGTTCGTGCGCGGCGCGGGTAACCCACCCCAAAATATCACTCGAGTACCTAAAATTATGACTTGAGTGACTAAAATGTGCTCATCCTACAATTTCAGCCACATATGGCGCATATATCTCTTCATAGGTCATATTTTGCCATGATAGCTCGTATATATCGGATAGTTTTGTCATGATAACTTGTAAGATTCATATGCCTACTTTCCATGATATATCATGTGTTGTGATAGTTTTCTCTGACACGCTCTTTAAAAAAATGTTTTAATTGTTTTGTCTGACTGCAGTTGATGGATTCAAAAGTAATTGTAGCTTCCAAATTAATCGCATCCGTGACAAACTGGAAGGTTTTATATTTTCATGAAGCTGGGATTCAATAAGGCAGTCGGACCAATATATGTTGTGGCAACTGAGAATGTAACTTTTTCATGGAAAGCGTCTTAGGCAAAATAACTATATAGGGAGTATTACATAAACACATCTGTTTCATGATGTTCAGAGTCTCATCCAAATTCAAGGACAAACACTTCAGTGATTAACACTGCCAAGATCAAATGTAACATTTCTTTTGCAGAGCACCATGGTTCTTGAACAACACGAAGGAAAATAAGACATGCATTACAGTTGAGTAGCCTAGAGTTATAAAGCATTGTGAATACTGGGATATTAATTGTCTGCGGCCAATTTAGGAATATGGATTGGGATTTTTCACTCATCTTGGTTGCGACAAGCCAACAAGATCACTTGTTTCCATGACTAACTGAAGCTTCTTTGGTGGATCTTTTCCTCTATCAGCGACAAAGTTTCTCAAGCTCACCAATCAGGTTATCGACATGCTGCTGGAGGGAATTCAGCTCCTTGAGTTTGTTTATGGCATTCAATTCCTTGAGTTTGTTTATGAAGAAAAAATGCCATCTGGACGATGGAGATGCACCAACGGCGAGTTTGAACTGTTTCCTATGAAATTCCCACAAAATTCCTGCATCGAGACAATAATTTAGTGTTGAATTCAACTACTTAGGAATTTTTTACTTTTATTATAGGGCTACCTTTTCACGTAGCCATGGCGTGGGACTAGACGTATAACATCTTTGTGTGCCTATGCATATCTACACTAGTGTGTAATACTTGTCTATCCGAGATCTAGATTTTCATTAGGTGATGCACACACACATCCAACGTTTTGTCCCTTAGCTATTTTAGTTGTTTTAGAAGTACCGTGTAAATACGGAGATCATTTCATCTATGGGTTTACAATTAAAGTATCCCCATTTAATGGTTTTTTCGTTACGACTTACAAACATCGGCATTGGGGAACCTAAAACTTTCTCCTCTTAAGTATTAACCACCAACAACCTATTTTTAGTCATTTGTAACACATAGTATGTGCTATCAATCTGACATCCGTAACTAAAATAGGCAATTGAATCAATTCATACCCATCTCTATTTCTTAGAAGAATCATATGTAAAAGGAGAGGGATCTTAGAAAATGATCACCTTGGCTTTCGAAAACAGCTCCCATAGGAAAATTCTCTCGAAGACAGGCACCTTGAAACTTTGGATACCATACCTGTATTTCACTTGCAATAGACTATGAGTGTCTAGACCTCACCCCCTCCTCTTATAGGAGGTTCCAAATAAATTTGTTCTTTAATTATTATTTTTTGACACTACCTCGGTTTCATCGACGATATACTTTTTGTAACTACCGACAAAAACATTTACACACGGTTGTGTTGTGTGGTGGTGGTTGTGGTGGTGGTTGGAAAAAGGTGGTGTCATATTGTCGTGTATCCTTCTCCAATATTAGTACACCTGCATTGGTCCTATCAACTTACCTTTTTATAGTAGATAAATACATCGCTCAGTGGTGTCGTCTATCGATGGTGGTAGTGGGCGGGGAGAGAGGGTGCATAATTGTGCCGTGTGTTGGTGGTGATCGTGGGTTTGGAGATGTGATGCCATATTGTGCGTGTGCCGATGGTGGTGGTGGGAAGGAGAGGGGTTCCATATGCAGGTGGGTATGACATGTGTCCTAAAACTAAGCGACCATGGCTGAACTTGGCGCACTATCAAATGCATGTTTTATTTTTTTTAACATCGCGCAACTATATAAGGATGTTCAACGAGACAATGATTAATCTAAAAAGAAGATGCATGTTTCAAAATCAATGTGGACACTGCTGCTGGCCGGACTTACTCATATGTAAAAGGAGTGGGATGTTAGAAAATAATCATCTTGGCCTTCTAAAACGAATCTCATAAGAAAATTCTCTTGAAGATGGGAACCTTCGAACTTTGGATACCATACTTGTATGTCACTTGAAATGCACTTTTGTCATTCTTCAATTATTATTTTTTGACTATCACATCTGTAAAAGAAGACATAGTATACCACCTCTATGAATGAAGTTTGTTGTCCATGTAAAAAAAGTCTAGGTTGAGCCGATTGAAATGTCGTCTTTTGGTGCTATAGCGAGAACGATTTGTTCAGCGTGAGGAGTCAATGATAGGCCTTCTAGTTAGTCAATTGACTTACAAGTTACAATGCTAAGATTCGTTGGATCTAGAGCGTGGTCGGTTAGTGTCGGTGTAGTGGCACCGGGGGTACCACGGTCAACCTGCTGTTGGGCCCGTACGGCATCCCGGATACAAGCCTCGAGGGATTTCTCCCTACACGAAGTCTTCTGGCTCCACGAGATGAAGCCCCTTGCAAGGAACCCCTCGCGAGGAAGTCAACACTTGGCCTTTCCAGAAGCGAGGTTGAAGCCTTCACGAGTTTCCCTCGCGAGGAGTCCGCACCAGGCTCCAGGAAATGTCGGGCAGAGCCCTCTACGAGACATACCACGTGAAGATAATGACAAAGATGGTGACGGAAACCATGATGCACGTCGAGGCTGGAGGCGATCACGCCCTGCGTGAAGAGGCGTGGCCACTGCTCCTTTCGTAAAGGTTCACCGTGGACGGTGCAATGCGGCAAAGGGTGTCGTCATCGGTCCACAACTACTCCCGTGGACCAACACATTAATCAAGGATCAACTACCTGATCTTATAAAAGATCATAATATGGTATTCCTTGCTATAACATATGAACACCTATTCAACTGCAAATCAAGTAACAATAAAATGGAGAAACTATTCTTGACTTATCTCTTCCATGTCTTAAAGTAATCTATGTTCTTACCATGAACCTCATGGTATTCATTCCACTTCATTCTTGGATTCATGACAAGGAGATCAACACTAGTATTGTTCTCTAGTTCCTCTTATTCTATTCTTATATATCCAAATTAATATATATCAAAACCTAGAGAAGAAAGAGGTATCTATTAGAGAATCAAAGCAATGCCAACACTTGAGCTAAAGCCCTTGAATATATATGCTCACATTATTCTCTTTAAGAATAACCGTAGGGTGTTATTCAAGACATTTCCTAAAGAGAGAACCCATTAATGTTAACCATAGATCTTGATGATCACATCATTATCTTTGGAGCATAACCTTAGGGTATTATTTAAGTCATTCCCAAGTGAGAGAAACCAATCATATCAACCTTAGCTATACATATAAAAGGCGAGAATCTGTCAAAACAGAACGATGCAGTAAGACGAATTTTTCAGAGGCACTTAACATGCTCAGATGAAGAAGCTCAAATTGAATTAAAGTTGCGTACATATCTGAGGATCACTCATGAATTTTCGCAGATTTTTCTGAATTTCCTACAGAGAGATCTACTCAAATTCGTGACAGCTAGAAATCTGTTTACGCGGAAATCCAAATCTAGTATCAACTTTACTATCAAAGACTTTATTTGGCACAACAATGCAATAAAATAAAGATAAGGAGAGATTGCTACAGTAGTAACAACTTCCAAGACACAACAAGACAGTAGCAAAATAAAAACATGGGTTATCTCCCAAGAAGTGCTTTCTTTATAGCCATTAAGATGGGCTCAGTAATTTTAATGATGCTCTCGCAAGAAATAAGAGTTGAAGCAAAAGAGAGCATCAAAAGCAAATAAGAAACACTTTTAAGTCTAACCCACTTCCTCTGAAAAGCAATCTTGTAAATAAAAAAGTCATGTAAGCATAGCGCAACAAGCATAGAAAGGCAACACAAGCGCAACTTCAAGATTCTCAACATAAAGAGGGGAAACTTAATATTATTAAGATGCATATAACCATGTTTCACTCTCTCATAATAACTTTCAGTAGCATCATGGACAAACTCAACAATATAACTATCACATGAAACATTCTTATCATGAGCTACATGCATAAAATTATTACTCTTCACATAAGCATAGTCATTACTATTAATTGTAGTGGGAGCAAATTCAATAAAATAGCTATCATTATTATTCTCATCACCATAATCATCATATATAGGAGGCATATTGTAATCATAATTAATCTTCTCCTCAATAGTAGGTGGACCGAAAATATGATAGTCATCATTGTAATCATCATATATAGGAGGTAAAGTATCTTTAAAGTAAATTTTCTCCTCCATGCTTGGGGGACTAAAAATATCATGCTCATCAAAACCAGCTTCCCCAAGCTTAGAACTTTCTATATCTTTATGGAAAGAAACATGAATAGTGCTAATACTATGGCAATTATTAATATCATCATTTTCGGAATTAGTGTCCCGAGAGATCTTCAATATCAAAGGTAGTGTGCTCTTCCAAATCATGATCACTAATATAGGTAAAGGGCATAGGAAGATCATTGTACTCAGATTCATTATCATAATAATCATTAGGAGCAACATACTTACGGTTACCTATCGTTATCTCATACACGTGGGGATATGCCGTTACCTCTTTCTTTTTATTCCCCCTCTTCTTCTTCTTCTTCTTCTTCTTCTTCTTCTTCTTCTTCTTCTTCTTTCCCTTCTTCTTCTTCTTCTTTTCCTTCTCCTCATTCCCTTCTTTAGGAGGAAGAGGCTTGAAGGGAGGCTTATCCACATAACCTGATTTATTTCCAGAAACAATAGAAGAAACTTGGGAGGATTCCTCCTTTTCATTAATAAGTTCAAAACACACAGCGGTCCTATCATATTTTGGCAAAGTGTCATCTTCTAAAATATTTTGTATGTAAGTATTTGTATGGCAATTATCAATGCAATAGGAAAGACACCCATGCAGGACACGGTTAATATCAAGAGCACTCATATCCACCAAAGAAGTTTTTCTCAATAACTCTTCACACTCCAAAAATAATGTAAGTTCATCATGCTGATTAGGAGTGATTTCATCATCACAATACAAATTTGCAGCACTCATAAGGTTCGAATTATCATTGGAGGAGCATTGAAAATTAAAATGACCCACTCTATGGCAAAGTTCACAAATAAAAGGATAGAGGGCACAAACTTTTTCACCAAGATCATCTAGAGCCCTAGACCGTTTTCTAGTTTTTTCATTCCTGTGATGGATACAATATTCTTCTTCAATTTTATTCTTTTCACAAGGTCTATGAACTCCACAAAAATTAACATGCTTATAGGAAATAGCATTCTCAGAAGTTTGAGCATGTTCATTGCAATCATTAACAACAATTTCATTTTTCATGCAAGTATCTTTAAAAGGTTCATGATACATGTACCAATTTTATTAAGGAACATTAATATGAGAAGCAAAGGCTCTATAGCAATCGACCATAATTTGAGGATCAAGACAATATTTAGCACTAAGCTCTTGAAAATCAGCAGTTTCAATGAAAGACTTAATGCATTCATATTCATAGTTTATACCGATTCTTTACCTTTGTCGTTCTCCCAATCTTCAGTATTCTCCTGAATCCGATCAAGAAGGTCCCATTTAAACTCTTCTTTGTTGCGCGTGAATGACCCAGAACAAGTAGTATCCAGCAAGGTTTTATCTTGAAAAGAAAGTCTTGCATAGAAATTATCAATGATGATATTACCGGGAAGCTCATGAATGGGGCATTTGAGCATTAAAGACTTCAATCTCCCCCATGCTTGGGCAATACTCTCTCCATCATGAGGCCAGAAATTATATATGCGGTTTCGGTCTTTGTGAATTTCACTTGGAGGATAGAATTTAGAATAAAATAGAGGCAAAATATCCTTCCAATCAAGAGAATGCCTATTCTTCAGCAATTTATACCAATGCGCCGCTTTACCAGACAACGACATAGAGAATAGTTTCTTCCTAACTTCATCAATTGAAATACCTGCACATTTGAATAACCCGCATAATTCATGTAGAAACAATAAATGATCTCCACGATGGACAGTTCCATCCCCTTCATAGCGGTTATCCACAACGCATTCAATAATTTTCAACAGGTGGATTTAAAATCTCGCAAGCATCATTAGAGTTATCGCATATGGGAGATAAAGTATTATCAGAGCAAATTTTCTCCCCTAAAGATGGGAAGCTAAAAATATCATAAGAACTAGCTTCCCCAAGCTTAGACTTTTCCATAGCATTACCAATAATTGCATTCATACTAATAACATTGCTTCTATCATGCAGATAAGGTTCCATAGGTTTTTTAATTTTCGCATCAAACCATTCATGTCTTAGCTCAGGAAAAAGATTAAAAAGTTCACTAAATTTTTTGTTGTTTTCCATTATGCCTAACTAGTGAAAAAATAAAAACAAGAAACAAAAAGATGCAATTGCAGGATCTAAAGGAAATAGCTTCGAGCACTCACAGACCGGCAACGGTGCTAGGAAATAGCTTAGTAGTCGGAGGATGTGAATACCTTTTACCTTACCTCCCCGGCAACGGCGCCGGAAAATAGCTTGATGTCTACGCACGCTTCTATTCCTGTAGACGGTGTTGGGCCTCCAAGAGCGAGAGGTTTGTAGAACAGCGGCAAGTTTCCCTTAAGTGAATCACCCAAGGTTTATCGAACTCGGGGAGGTAGAGGTCAAAGATATCCCTCTCAAGCAACCCCTGCAATTAAGATACAAGAAGTCTCTTGTGTCCCCAACACACCTAATACACTTGTCAGATGTATAGGTGCACTAGTTCGGCGAAGAGATAGTGAAATACAAGTAATATGGATGATTGTAAGTAGTAATTGAAATCTGAAATAAAGATGGCAGCAAGCAAACATGTAACAGAACTTGTTGCAAACGGTGTTTCAATGCTTAGAAACAAGGCCTAGGGATCATACTTTCACTAGTGGGCACTCTCAACAATGATCACATAATTGAATAAATAAATGCTAATCTCAAACACTCTCTTGTTGGAAAACAAACACCATTCATTGTGTAGGGCTACAAGAGCACCCTCAAGCCGGAGTAAACAAGCTCCACAACTTCATAAAGGAATCACACACGATGCGCACACTTGTCACCGTCACACCGTGAGAGTGAATACGGAGTTCATATTAAAGTAACCTCTAGAGTGCATAATAGACAAGAGTAACATCTACATATTCAACTAGATTACAAAGCTCATGATCACATAAAGATTCACATGGGAGAGAGAGATGAACCACATAGCTCTCGGTAGAGCCCTTAGCCTCGGGGGAGAACTACTCCCTCCTCATCATGGGAGACTGCAACAGCGATGAAGATGGCGGTGGTGTCGATGGAGATGACTCCGGGGGCAATTCCCCGTCCCGGCGGCGTGCCGGAACAGAGATTCTGTCCCCTGAAACTTGTCTTCGCGATGGCGGCGGCTACGGAAATCTTCGTGGAATATCGTCGGGTCTTTTAGGGTTTTCACATCTGGGAGCATATATAGGCGAAGGGGCGATGTCGATGGAGTCCCGAGGTGGGGTCCCCACCTGGCGGCGCGGCCAAGGGGTGGCCCGCGCCCCCCTAGGGTGTAGGCTCCTCGCGGCCCCCTTCGTCTCTCCTTCGGACTCCGTGAAGCCCCTGGAAAAATAGGAACGTGGCCTTTTGTTTCGTCCAATTTCGAGAATATTTCCTGTGTAGGATTTCTGAAACCAAAAATAGCAGAAAACAGGAACTGGCGCTTCGGCATCTTGTTAATATGTTAGTACCGGAAAATGCATCAAAATGATATAAAGTATGAATAAAACATGTAGGTATTGTCATAAAACTAGCATTGAACATAAGAAATTATAGATACGTTGGAGACGTATCACTCTCCGACGGCTGTGTAGTAAACCCATGCTGCGAAATAACTTATCATCACTTGTTGAGCCGAGTGCCCGAGTCACCACTCACTACTCACGTGAAAGAAACGCGAGACCGAGAGCATCTCCATCAGCGCCCCCGATAGCGATTTGGGGGCCGGGAGCGAAAATGGGCTCACACCGGCGCGCCCCAAACGGCGCTGGCACTTTCCAGAGCTCAATAGAAGTGCCGGCAACCCAGTGCTGGCCCCTTGGCCAAGGGCACGAATCGGGCGCACCGGCGCCTCGCGAGGCAGAAAATTTTGGGCATGGGAGCCGCCTATCAGTGACGCCAGAGCGTCGCACGGGATATTTTACAGCTACGACACCGGGCCGGAAACTCTCCCGCCACGATGCCGCGCGGGAATTTCTCCCATCGTGACACCGCGCGGGAGGTTTCCCGCCTCGCTGACGGTCTATATTATCCCTCCTCCATCGCCTCATTGGTGCAAAAACCCTAGAAAAATAGCACAATGTTCGATTCGTGGGACGAGGCGGTGCTAGAGGCGGCCATAGAAGTCGTGGAGGCGGACCCACAGCTTGCAGAGTACGAGGCGTGGGAGGAGGTGGCGCTAGTGGCGACCGTAGATGCCTATGTCGCGGACGAGCGGCAGGGCCATGAGGCGGAGCGGCGGGAGCGCGAGGAGGCGTGGCGGCGGCGGGAGACGCGGTGGGAGGCGGAGCGGTAGGGCCAGGAGGCGGAGCGGCGGCATCGGGAGGAGGCGGAGCGGCTCGAGCGCGAGGAGGTGGAGCGGCTGGAGTTCTGGGAGGCGCGGCGGCGGCGAGAGGCGCACCAGCAGCAGGGGTGGGAGGAGCTTGCGCTGCGGCGGTTGCAGCGGGAGGAGACGCAGCGTCTGGATGAAGTCTACGAGCGGCGGCGTTTGGCGGAGATGCAGCTCCGGCAACAGAGGCAGGAGTTGGATCACCATCGGTGGTGGGAGGAGCTGGAGCAGCTGCTGCGTCAGGAGGCGGAGGACGCGGATAGAGCCACGTACTTGACGTTCATGGCGGAGAGATCAGCGGGGGATCGATGATGGAGGAGCATCAGAGAGAGCAGGGAGAGAGCACCGGAGAGAGCAGCTGGCGATCGTCCACCTCCATAGAGCCGGGTGGCCAGTAGGTAGTAGGCTAGAGATGAAGCAGGTTTCACATGTCATCCGGGGTCGAGGAGTGAATAATGTTTTACTCAGATTTGTCCAAAAATATTATTCATTCCTTGATCCTGAATGACATTAAAATGAAACTACAAGCATAAATATGTAGTTTATGTTAAAAAAACATCTATCAGGGCCGCCGGTGTGGGAACAACTCCCCTAAGTAGAGGATGCAGTACCGGCGTCCCCAATACGGAAGTGTCGGTGCCTCTGCTGGCGACTATTTGGGGGCGCTGGTGGAGATGCTGCGAGGCCCGGTGGTAGGATGGTGACGCTGGCATAGTGGCTCACTGGTACGGGCCGTTTCCCTCTTGCCTAACGTGATGCGTATGGTTTTCCTTCCGCTCAGCATGCCTGAGTATGTGTCGTTGGAGAGTCTCGACGCGCCTGGTTCGTGCGCGGCGCGGGTAACCCACCCCAAAATATCACTCGAGTACCTAAAATTATGACTTGAGTGACTAAAATGTGCTCATCCTACAATTTCAGCCACATATGGCGCATATATCTCTTCATAGGTCATATTTTGCCATGATAGCTCGTATATATCGGATAGTTTTATCATGATAACTTGTAAGATTCATATGCCTACTTTCCATGATATATCATGTGTTGTGATAGTTTTCTCTGACACGCTCTTTAAAAAAATGTTTTAATTGTTTTGTCTGACTGCAGTTGATGGATTCAAAAGTAATTGTAGCTTCCAAATTAATCCGTGACAAACTGGAAGGTTTTATATTTTCAGTAAGCTGGGATTCAATAAGGCAGTCGGACCAATATATGTTGTGGCAACTGAGAATGTAACTTTTTCATGGAAAGTGTCTTGGGCAAAATAACTATATAGGGAGTATTACATAAACACATCTGTTTCATGATGTTCAGAGTCTCATCCAAATTCAAGGACAAACACTTTAGTGATTAACACTGCCAAGATCAAATGTAACATTTCTTTTGCAGAGCACCATGGTTACTGAACAACACGAAGGAAAATAAGACATGCATTACAGTTGAGTAGCCTAGAGTTATAAAGCATTGTGAATACTGGGATATTAATTGTCTGCGGCCAATTTAGGAATATGGATTGGGATTTTTCGCTCATCTTGGTTGCGACAAGCCAAGCGCAACGGCTCTTGCCACAAGATCACTTGTTTCCATGACTAACTGAAGCTTCTTTGGTGGATCTTTTCCTCTATCAACGACAAAGTTTCTCAAGCTCACCAATCAGGTTATCGACATGCTGCTGGAGGGCATTCAGCTCCTTGAGTTTGTTTATGGCATTCAATTCCTTGAGTTTGTTTATGAAGAAAAAATGCCATCTGGACGATGGAGATGCACCAACGGCAGAGTTTGAACTGTTTCCTATGAAATTCCCACAAAATTCCTGCATCAGAGACAATAATTTAGTGTTGAATTCAACTACTTAGGAATTTTTTACTTTTATTATAGGGCTACCTTTTCACGTAGCCATGGCGTGGGACTAGACGTATAACATCTTTGTGTGCCTATGCATATCTACACTAGTGTGTAATACTTGTCTATCCAGATCCAGATTTTCATTAGGTGATGCACACACACATCCAACGTTTTGTCCCTTAGCTATTTTAGTTGTTTTAGAAGTACCGTGTAAATACGGAGATCATTTCATCTATGGGTTTACAATTAAAGTATCCCCATTTAATGGTTTTTTCGTTACGACTTACAAACATCGGCATTGGGGAACCTAAAACTTTCTCCTCTTAAGTATTAACCACCAATAACCTATTTTTAGTCATTTGTAACACATAGTATGTGCTATCAATCTGACATCCGTAACTAAAATAGGCAATTGAATCAATTCATACCCATCTCTATTGCTTAGAAGAATCTTTTAAGGCCATGATAAGATCTTTACTTTCTTATTAAACATTTGACACAACCCTTTGAAAAGACCATCCCTTCGTTAAAATTCCAAGTTCCATCGATGTCAAGGAACTACAATTAAAACACACAGAAACAGCTATGGTAAAACTTAGGGCACTCTTGGATGCATATGTTTTTTTTCTAACATCGAGCGACTATAGAAGGAATTATGTTCAACGAGACAACAGTGAATCTAACAAGAAGTTTTATGATTTGACATTAATTTGGACACCACTCCTTGCCCGACTTACTCATCATATGTAAAAGGAGAGGGATCTTAGAAAATGATCACCTTGGCTTTCGAAAACAGCTCCCATAGGAAAATTCTCTCGAAGACAGGCACCTTGAAACTTTGGATACCATACCTGTATTTCACTTGCAATAGACTATGAGTGTCTAGACCTCACCCCCTCCTCTTATAGGAGGTTCCAAATAAATTTGTTCTTTAATTATTATTTTTTGACACTACCTCGGTTTCATCGACGATATACCTTTTGTAACTACCGACAAAAACATTTACACACGGTTGTGTTGTGTGGTGGTGGTTGTGGTGGTGGTTGGGAAAAGGTGGTGTCATATTGTCGTGTATCCTTCTCCAATATTAGTACACCTGCATTGGTCCTATCAACTTACCTTTTTATAGTAGATAAATACATCGCTCAGTGGTGTCGTCTATCGATGGTGGTAGTGGGCGGGGAGAGAGGGTGCATAATTGTGCCGTGTGTTGGTGGTGGTCGTGGGTTTGGAAATGTGATGCCATATTGTGCGGTGTGCCGATGGTGGTGGTGGGAAGGAGAGGGGTTCCATATGCAGGTGGGTATGACATGTGTCCTAAAACTAAGCGACCATGGCTGAACTTGGCGCACTATCAAATGCATGTTTTATTTTTTCTAACATCGAGCAACTATATAAGGATGTTCAACGAGACAATGATTAATCTAAAAAGAAGATGCATGTTTCAAAATCAATGTGGACACTGCTGCTGGCCGGACTTACTCATATGTAAAAGGAGTGGGATGTTAGAAAATAATCATCTTGGCCTTCTAAAACGAATCTCATAAGAAAATTCTCTTGAAGATGGGAACCTTCGAACTTTGGATACCATACTTGTATGTCACTTGAAATGCACTTTTGTCATTCTTAAATTATTATTTTTTGACTATCACATCTGTAAAAGAAGACATAGTATACCACCTCTATGAATGAAGTTTGTTGTCCATGTAAAAAAAGTCTAGGTTGAGCCGATTGAAATGTCGTCTTTTGGTGCTATAGCGAGAACGGTTTGTTCAGCGTGAGGAGTCAATGATAGGCCTTCCAGTTAGTCAATTGACTTACAAGTTACAATGCTAAGATTCGTTGGATCTAGAGCGTGATCGGTTAGTGTCGGTGTAGTGGCACCGGGGGTACCACGGTCAACCTGCTGTTGGGCCCGTACGGCATCCCGGATACAAGCCTCGAGGGATTTCTCCCTACACGAAGTCTTCTGGCTCCACGAGATGAAGCCCCTTGCAAGGAACCCCTCGCGAGGAAGTCAACACTTGGCCTTTCCAGAAGCGAGGTTGAAGCCTTCGCGAGTTTCCCTCGCGAGGAGTCCGCACCAGGCTCCAGGAAATGTCGGGCAGAGCCCTCTACGAGACATACCACGTGAAGATAATGACAAAGATGGTGACGGAAACCATGATGCACGTCGAGGCTGGAGGCGATCACGCCCTGCGTGAAGAGGCGTGGCCATTGCTCCTTTCGTAAAGGTTCGCCGTGGACGGTGCAATGCGGCAAAGGGTGTCATCATCGGTCCACAACTACTCCCGTGGACCAACACATTAATCAAGGATCAACTACTTGATCTTATAAAAGATCATAATATGGTATTCCTTGCCATAACATATGAACACCTATTCAACTGCAAATCAAGTAACAATAAAATGGAGAAACTATTCTTGACTTATCTCTTCCATGTCTTAAAGTAATCTATGTTCTTACCATGAATCTCATGGTATTCATTCCACTTCATTCTTGGATTCATGACAAGGAGATCAACACTAGTATTGTTCTCTAGTTCCTCTTATTCTATTCTTATATATCCAAATTAATATATATATCAAAACCTAGAGAAGAAAGAGGTATCTATTAGAGAAGCAAAGCAATGCCAACACTTGAGCTAAAGCCCTTGAATATATATGCTCACATTATTCTCTTTAAGAAGAACCGTAGGGTGTTATTCAAGACATTTCCTAAAGAGAGAACCCATTAATGTTAACCATAGATCTTGATGATCACATCATTATCTTTGGAGCATAACCTTAGGGTATTATTTAAGTCATTCCCAAGTGAGAGAAACCAATCATATCAACCTTAGCTATACATATTAAAGAAGCAAGGACAACCCTTGAATTAAAGTATTAATTAGGAGATAAACCATCTCACCTTGGAGTGTTGAGATGATCTAGGATCAAATGGAATAAGACCATATCCATGAGTTGATGAAATGAGGAAGATACTAATCCAACTTAGTTAGACAAGTAGAGCCTTAGTCTAGATATCTAAAGAGATCTTGTGAGTACACCATAAACGCTAGAATAATCCATTCCTATAAGAGAGCTCAGACTAAAGTGTTACATACAAACAAATTTATCAAGCACTTGATCCTGGAGGTGAGAACCATACCTCACTAGCAATACCCTTAGAAGCCAGCCCATGATCACAACAAAGTGGGTGTTGATTATAAAACCCTAAGAGCCTAGAATGGTGTAATGAAAGGAGTATCTTAGAGAGAAGTTAGTGAGTAGTGAGTTGATCATGTCAAATGCATGATCATGCTCTGGAGATATATAAGTACATATTCCAACCTTAACTTGCGAATTAATTGGTGATCATAAGTAGAATCATACACCACATCTATATTCTACTTGTTCCTCAATTAATGAACATAAGAAAACCTTAGTGCCAAACCCTATACTTAATGTGGTGTGAATAACCATTCATCCTTATAACCAAAGGCCACCATGATGAGAACCTTAGCCACTCTAGATATTTCAAAGCTATATTAAAGATAATAGTAGTAGTCAACTTGTAAGAGATAAAACCCATTCTGAAGTCTTTAGCAACCATGTGAGCAAAATATTAGGCAAGTGACCATATTATCATTCATAGGGGAGACTAAACCCTAGACCACCTCTCTATTCCACTTATGTTTCAAATAGTAAAATATAAGCTAAACCCAGATCATACCCACATAGAACCTATGTTCACCTTTCAAATATAAAGTATGTATCACATAGAGATCACAAGTAAAACCCTAAGGCCATGCCCTAAAATCAAGTATATGTGAGATGATTAATTGATTAAACTTAGAGCTACATTCTACATTCCAATCCAAATTGTTGGATAAAATACTCAACCTACCATTCAAACCATGCATATTTAGGCACACCCAACTATTGTTTCCAAACAAATGAAAGTCTCCTGAGAGGAGTAAGATCTACTCTAATCATTCAAATCCAAGACTTAAGAAGGTAATATCAATAGTCCTCGGAATAAACTAAACTTAATTTCCAATACCTTAAAAATATTGGGCACATGAAATAATACCCCTGAAATCATCTTTCAAATAAGACACTACCTAACAAGCTTTACTTCATGAATTATTTAATTGCAAGGTAATATAAAATAATAACATGATCTAATAAACATATTGAATGCAATTTGTAAATATTCACATAATTAAAATCATACAAACATAAGGAAGAGCAATAAAATCCGCAGAAGCCCACCAGCACTGGCCCAAGGAACAGCCCAACGCCAGCCTAGCCTAGAAACCCCATCGTTATCCTTCCAGCGAGGAAGTGGTCATCGTCTTTGTCTTCTCCTTCCTCGTAGGAACAGGAGGACGACACCGCGACGAGGTGAGACACGTCACGTGGTCTCCGCCGCCGTTGTTGACCGCCAACGCACGCAGGAGATAGTATAAAACGCGATGAAGCCCTCTCTCTGACCCCTCTTCGTTCCAATCGCGCGAAATCATGAAACCCTAGTTTGCCAGCATCCACCTCGCCCCGCCGTTCCTCACCACCCCTATCCCCGGCGAGTGTCTCTGCAGCTTCGCCTCGATGCTCTGACCATCCTCGACAAAGGAATTGGTCGCGGGTGCCCCGAATCGACCGCTCCGAGCACTTCTTCTCTGCCCCGGCCACCATCTCCGTCGACCGTGGAGGCTCCGTCCGGCCACCTCTGCCTCGCCTGAGCACTCCTACGCGTTCGTGGTGAGCTTCTGCTCCTCGTGGACCACTCCACACCCTCCCTAGCTCTCTATATCATGCCACCGTCGTGTACCTGCAAGTGCCGCCGCTCGGCCTTGCCGTCAAGCAAGCTCCGGCGACCAATAGTGGGCGGCACCACCTCAGTTAGGTTCCCCATGTCGCGTTGAGTCTCAAGAGCCTCAGCCCGCGCTCGTAGATAGCCCGGAGCCTCGCCACCGTTGCCAATTTCCACACGGCCACCGTGTCTCAGTCACCTCCCCAATTTTGACCTTGGTCAAAGCCACGTGGTAGCCAGCGTGGACACTGGTCCACTAGTCAGTGGCAGTGGGTAGATATGTCCGGGTATAGTTAGTATTTAGTGTTAAATTCAAAATTCAAAAAAATTGCTGTAAATTTGCCAAATTATACAAAATTCATTTCAACTCAGAAAAATATAAATAAGATACCAAAATTCTCATAAAAATAAACTCTATCCAAATAAAATATAATAATAAACTTTTATTTAAAATAAAAATTTAATTGTTTAACCCTTATTGTTTAAGTCTTTTCTTTTATTCTAAATTCAATTAAAATCCAATAATTAGGAAAACTTTCTAAATTAAATAAAAAACATTAAGTGAATAAAGAAAACACCAAAACTAATTTTCTTTTATTATTATATTATTAAATCCTTATTAGAGGGATTTAAACCTAAATAAAATTTATCTTAATTATTAATCTTCTAAAAATAATAAAATGCTAAGTCCATTATTATTTTTATTTCAAAGTTATTAATAACTTCAGTTTTACCACCAAGTTATTACCTTAAGAATTGCATCACAAATAGGAAACCGTAATTCCATATTGAATAAAACTATAACCTTATCATTTCATGTGAGAACGCTAAAACCCTAAATCCTATTAAGAACCTTAACTCTATTATTTTATGTGAACCCCAAATTGCTTCTAAACCTAAACCCTAGGTTATAAAATGTGATCATGTCACTTTATTTTCACTTATAGATCCATAATTAGCAACTAAAGGCATATCCATGTTCACATAAAATATAGAAATCTTGTTACTAATAAATGGATGTTTCATCTATACATACTAATAAAACCTAGATGATCTAGTGGGACCACCTAAGTGTAAACCCTAGTTCCTATTCTCCAAGTCATCATCCTTAACTGTCCATGCTTAGTATCAAACCATTTTGAACCACCCTAACAGCAACCATGTTCAGTATTTTATATGTCACCTATCCTTATTCCAGTAAAACCTACAAGTACTAAAGAATTATGAACTATCCTATTTAGGAACCAACTATTCCTTACTTAGTGGATCCAATAGCATATCCTAGACACCACAAGCCTTAATTGAAATACTTTTTATTGCTTAAGTAATATGTTCTTCAAAAGTTATTCTTTTGAAATAGATGAAGAGTAGTCAACAACCCTCCCTAATAGGACCTATAGACCATAGCTATCTATCACCAACAAGATATAACCAACCATGGTAGCAACCATTTATAATCAATTGCTTAATATGTTGTTGATTAACCCAAACCATGCAACCATTATGATGCGTGTAGTTGACACGTCCGTTGGGAACCCCAAGAGGAAGGTGTGATGCGCACAGCGGCAAGTTTCCCTCAGTTAGAAACCAAGGTTTAATCGAACCAGTAGGAGTCAAGAAGCACGTTGAAGGTTGATGGCGGCGGGATGTAGTGCGGCGCAACACCGGAGATTCCGGCGCCAACGTGGAACCCGCACAACACAACCAAAGTACTTTGCCCCAACGAAACAAGTGAGGTTGTCAATCTCACCGGCTTGCTGTAACAAAGGATTAACCGTATTGTGTGGAAGATGATTGTTTGCGAGAGAAAACAATAAAACAAGTATTGCAGCAGATTTGTATTTCAAGTATTAAAGAATGGACCGGGGTCCACAGCTCACTAGAGGTGTCTCTCCCATAAGATAAAAGCATGTTGGGTGAACAAATTACAGTCGGGCAATTGACAAATAGAGAGGGCATAACAATGCACATACATGACATGATAAGTATAGTGAGATTTAATTGGGCATTACGACAAAGTACATAGACCGCCATCCAACTGCATCTATGCCTAAAAAGTCCACCTTCAGGTTATCATCCGAACCCCTTCCAGTATTAAGTTGCAAAGCAACAGACAATTGCATTAAGTATGGTGCGTAATGTAATCAACAAATACATCCTCGGACATAGCGCCAATGTTTTATCCCTAGTGGCAACAACACAACACAACCTTAGAACTTTCTGTCATCGTCCCGGTGTCAATGCAGGCATGAACCCACTATCGAGCATAAATACTCCCTCTTGGAGTTAAAAGTAAAAACTTGGCCAGAGCCTCTACTAGAAACGGAGAGCATGCAAGATCATAAACAACACATATGTAATAACTTGATAATTAACATGACATGGTATTCTCTATCCATCGGATCCCGACAAACACAACATATAGAATTACGGATAGATGATCTTGATCATGTTAGGCAGCTCACAAGATCCAACAATGAAGCACAATGAGGAGAAGACAACCATCTAGCTACTGCTATGGACCCATAGTCCAGGGGTGAACTACTCACTCATCACTCCGGAGGCGACCATGGCGGTGTAGAGTCCTCCGGGAGATAAATCCCCTCTCCGGCAGGTGCCGGAGGAGATCTCCGTGAATCCCCCGAGATGGGATCGGCGGCGGCGGCGTCTCAGTAAGGTTTTCCGTATCGTGGTTTTTCGCATCAGGGGTTTCGCGACGGAGGCTTTAAGTAGGCGGAAGGGCAGAGTCGGGGGCCAGACGAGGGGGCCACACCATAGGGCGGCGCGGGCCCCCCTAGGCCGCGCCGCCTTGTGGTGTCGCCACCTCGTGGCCCCACTTCGTATGTTCTTCGGTCTTCTGGAAGCTCCGTGGAAAAATAGGCCCCTGGGTCTTCGTTTCGTCCAATTCCGAGAATATTTCGTTACTAGGATTTCGAAACCAAAAACAGACAGAAAACAGAACCGGCACTTCGGCATCTTGTTAATAGGTTAGTTCCGTAAAATGCACGAATATGACATAAAGTGTGCATAAAACATGTAGGTATCATTAATAATATGGCATAGAACATAAGAAATTATCGATACGTCGGAGACGTATCAAGCATCCCCAAGCTTAGTTCCGCTCGTCCCGAGCAGGTAAAACGATAACAAAGATAATTTCTGAAGTGATATGCCATCATAACCTTGATCATACTATTTGTAAACATATGTAGTGAATGCAGCGATCAAAACAATGGTAATGACATGAGTAAACAAGTGAATCATAAAGCAAAGACTTTTCATGAATAGTACTTCAAGACAAGTATTAATAAGTCTTGCATAAGAGTTAACTCATAAAGCAATAAATCAAAGTAAAGGCATTGAAGCAACACAAAGGAAGATTAAGTTTCAGCGGTTTCTTTCAACTTGTAACATGTATATCTCATGGATAATTGTCAACATAGAGTAATATAACAAGTACAATATGCAAATATGTAGGAATCAATGCACAGTTCACACAAGTGTTTGCTTCTTGAGGTGGAGAGAAATAGGTGAACTGACTCAACATAAAAGTAAAGAGAATGGTCCTTCAAAGAGGAAAGCATCGATTGCTATATTTGTGCTAGAGCTTTTATTTTGAAAACATGAAACAATTTTGTCAACGGTAGTAATAAAGCATATGAGTTATGTACATTATATCTTACAAGTTGCAAGTCTCATGCATAGTATACTAATAGTGCCCGCACCTTGTCCTAATTAACTTGGACTACCGGATCTTTGCAATGCACATGTTTTGACCAAGTGTCACAATGGGGTACCTCCATGCCGCCTCGTACAAAGGTCTAAGGAGAAAGCTCGCATTTTGGATTTCTCGCTTTTGATTATTCTCAACTTAGACATCCATACCGGGACAACATGGACAACGGATAATGGACTCCTCTTTAATGCATAAGCATGTGGCAACAATTATTATTCTCATATGAGATTGAGGATATATGTCCAAACTGAAACTTCCACCATGAATCATGGCTTTAGTTAGCGGCCCAAAGTTCTTCTCTAACAATATGCATGCTCCAACCATGAAGGTGGTAGATCTCTCTTGCTTCGGACAAGACGGACATGCATAGCAACTCACATGATATCCAACAAAGAATAGTTGATGGCGTCCCCGAAGCATGGTTATCGCACAACAAGCAACTTAATAAGAGATAAAGTGCATAAGTACATATTCAATACCACAATAGTTTTTAAGCTATTTGTCCCATGAGCTATATATTGCAAAGGTGAATGATGGAATTTTAAAGGTAGCACTCAAGCAATTTACTTTGGAATGGCGGATAAATACCATGTAGTAGGCAGGTATGGTGGACACGAATGGCATAGTGGTTGGCTCAAGTATTTTGGATGCATGAGAAGTATTCCCTCTCGATACAAGGTTTAGGCTAGCAAGGTTATTTGAAACAAACACAAGGATGAACGGTACAGCAAAACTCACATAAAAGACATATGGTAAACATTATAAGACTCCATACCGTCTTCCTTGTTGTTCAAAACTCAATACTAGATGTTATCTAGACTCTAGAGAAACCAAATATGCAAACCAAATTAGCAAGCTCTAAGTATTTCTTCATTAATGGGTGCAAAGTATATGATGCAAGAGCTTAAGCATGAGCACAACAATTGCCAAGTATCAAATTATCCAAGACATTTTAGAGTTACTACATGTAGCATTTTCCAATTCCAACCATATAACAATTTAACGAAGAAGAAACTTCGCCATGAATACTATGAGTAGAGCCTAAGGACATATTTGTCCATATGCTACAACGGAGCGTGTCTCTCTCCCATAAAGTGAATGCTAGGATCCATTTTATTCAAACAAAACAAAAAACAAAAACAAACGGACGCTCCAAGCAAAGTGCATAAGATGTGACGGAATAAAAATATAGTTTCGGGGGAGGAACTCGATAATGTTGTCGATGAAGAAGGGGATGCCTTGGGCATCCCCAAGCTTAGACGCTTGAGTCTTCTTAGAATATGCAGGGGTGAACCACCGGGGCATCCCCAAGCTTAGAGCTTTCACTCTCCTTGATCATATTGCATCATACTCCTCTCTTGATCCTTGAAAACTTCCTCCACACCAAACTCGAAACAACTCATTAGAGGGTTAGTGCATAATAAAAATTCACATGTTCAGAGGTGACACAATCATTCTTAACACTTCTGGACATTGCATAAAGCTACTGGACATTAATGGATCAAAGAAATTCATCCAACATAGCAAAAGAGGCAATGCGAAATAAAAGACAGAATCTGTCAAAACAGAACAGTCCGTAAAGATGGATTTTATTAGGCCACCAGACTTGCTCAAACGAAAATTCTCAAATTGAATGAAAGTTGCGTACATATCTGAGGATCATGCTCGTAAATTGGCTTAATTTTCTGAGCTACCTACAGGGAGATAGACCCAGATTCGTGACAGACAAAGAAATCTGGAACTGCGCAGTAATCCAAATCTAGTACTTACTTTTCTATCAAAGACTTTACTTGGCACAACAAAACATAAAACTAAGATAAGGAGAGGTTGCTACAGTAGTAAACAACTTCCAAGACACAAATATAAAACAAAAATACTGGAGTAAAAACATGGGTTGTCTCCCATAAGCGCTTTTCTTTAACGCCTTTCAGCTAGGCGCGTAAAGTGTATCTCAAGTAACATCGAAGGGTGGTGCACCTACAGCGGGGTTTGGAGTTTTCTCAACCATGCATAGTATATTGGATACATAAGTTTCAGCGTCTCCCTTTTCATTAGTCTTGGGCTTGCTACTCTCATCGAACAAATTTTCAGGAACAAGCCAAGCATAATTATTTTCTAGTGCATCATTCATAGCTAGGAGTTTACATGGTATTGGTGCTTTAATCTCCCCTCCATCATTAACATTATTAGTGTACCTTATCCTATCCATATCCATTTTTTCAAGGAGACCAACAAAATTAGTATGAGAACCAAGCATATTAAATTTAGCAAAGACCTTTCTAGCTTCTCTTGCTAGACCACCAAATTCTCTAAGAAGGGTTTCTAAAACAAAATCTTTCTTTTCCCCCTCTTCCAAATCACCAAGTGTAAGAAACATGTGTTGGATTATAGGATTGAGATTAAAAAATTTAGTTTCCAACAAGCGAACTAAAGCGAGCAGCGAGCAATTTCATAAGTAGGAGCAAGTTCTACCAAGTGTCTATCTTCAAAATCTTCAACGGTACTAACATGGGTGAAAAATTCTTCTATATTGTTCCTCCCAATTATAGACCCTTGTCCCTACCGGTATGTTCTTTGTGGTAAAATTAAAAGGAAACATGATGAATTAAGTAAAGTAAATGCAAGTAACTAATTTTTTTGTGTTTTTGATATAGCAAACAAGACAAGTAAATAAAGTAAAGCTAGCAACTAATTTTTTTGTGTTTTGATATAAGTGCAGCAAACAAAGTAGTAAATAAAATAAAGCAAGACAAAAACAAAGTAAAGAGATTGAGAAGTGGAGACTCCCCTTGCAGCGTGTCTTGATCTCCCGGCAACGGCGCCGGAAATTTGCTTGATGCGTGTAGTTGACACGTCCGTTGGGAACCCCAAGAGGAAGGTGTGATGCGCACGGCGGCAAGTTTCCCTCGGTTAGAAACCAAGGTTTAATCGAACCGAGTAGGGAGTCAAGAAGCACGTTGAAGGTTGATGGCGGCGGGATGTAGTGCGGCGCAACACCGGAGATTCCGGCGCCAACGTGGAACCCGCACAACACAACCAAAGTACTTTGCCCCAACGAAACGAGTGAGGTTGTCAATCTCACCGGCTTGCTGTAACAAAGGATTAACCGTATTGTGTGGAAGATGATTGTTTGCGAGAGAAAACGAGTAAAACAAGTATTGCGAGCAGATTTGTATTTCAGTATTAAAGAATGGACCGGGGTCCACAGTTCACTAGAGGTGTCTCTCCCATAAGATAAAAGCATGTTGGGTGAACAAATTACGATCGGGCAATTGACAAATAGAGAGGGCATAACAATGCACATACATGACATGATAAGTATAGTGAGATTTAATTGGGCATTACGACAAAGTACATAGACCGCCATCCAACTGCATCTATGCCTAAAAAGTCCACCTTCAGGTTATCATCCGAACCCCTTCCGGTATTAAGTTGCAAAGCAACGGACAATTGCATTAAGTATGGTGCGTAATGTAATCAACAACTACATCCTCGGACATAGCGCCAATGTTTTATCCCTAGTGGCAACAAGCACAACACAACCTTAGAACTTTCGTCACATCGTCCCGGTGTCAATGCGGGCATGAACCCACTATCGAGCATAAATACTCCCTCTTGGAGTTAAAAGTAAAAACTTGGCCAGAGCCTCTACTAGAAACGGAGAGCATGCAAGATCATAAACAACACATATGTAATAACTTGATAATTAACATGACATGGTATTCTCTATCCATCGGATCCCGACAAACACAACATATAGAATTACGGATAGATGATCTTGATCATGTTAGGCAGCTCACAAGATCCAACAATGAAGCACAATGAGGAGAAGACAACCATCTAGCTACTGCTATGGACCCATAGTCCGAGGGTGAACTACTCACTCATCACTCCGGAGGCGACCATGGCGGTGTAGAGTCCTCCGGGAGATGAATCCCCTCTCCGGCAGGGTGCCGGAGGAGATCTCCGAATCCCCCGAGATGGGATCGGCGGCGGCGGCGTCTCGGTAAGGTTTTCCGTATCGTGGTTTTTCGCATCGGGGGTTTCGCGACGGAGGCTTTAAGTAGGCGGAAGGGCGAGTCGGAGGCCGGACGAGGGGGCCACACCATAGGGCGGCGCGCCCCCCCTAGGCCGCGCCGCCTTGTGGTGTCGCCACCTCGTGGCCCCACTTCGTATGTTCTTCGGTCTTCTGGAAGCTCCGTGGAAAAATAGGCCCCTAGGTCTTCGTTTCGTCCAATTCCGAGAATATTTCGTTACTAGGATTTCGAAACCAAAAACAGCAGAAAACGAGAACTGGCACTTCGGCATCTTGTTAATAGGTTAGTTCCAGAAAATGCACGAATATGACATAAAGTGTGCATAAAACATGTAGGTATCATTAATAATATGGCATAGAACATAAGAAATTATCGATACGTCGGAGACGTATCACATTACATGACTAGGAACTCAATCCAACTTTGTTGCAAATATAATACTTAATTAGGAAACTCAAGTGAGAACCATGGTAAACCATAGAAGCAAATAGTTTCTACTTGAAATATTTATTATTTCATAATTAACATGTTCTTCAAAAGTTATTCTTTTGAAGTATATAATAACGAATCATCAACCATGCACTATAGGACTTAAAAATTGACAATTGCTCTTTACTTATTATTCAACTACCTTTTCTTGGTGTGTATGATTGTTATGATGCATTATAACACTTGTTTATGATACTAAGACAACCAAACCCTAATAAGAACCTTGTTTGTGGAATCACTCTAAAAGTGAAACACACCCTAAAGAAATCAGTACAACTCACTAATCCTAAGTCATCGGGGTTAGATCACGTTTAGAACGATTGCATCCCATCCTTATGCATTATTGCATCCTTGCCAATCCTTTAAACATCGTCCTTACCGGACGATGATGCTATTTCAGAATTTGGAGTTATTGCGTATCGAAGACCTTGCCTGCATAATCTTGCAGTCTAGAAATGCAAGCTCATCGCTTGCTCATGTCACTTTGAGTATTTTTATCAAATTACTTGCAAAAGTACTATACTTATTACTCTTGCATGAAAAGGAAAAATACTATTTTCATAACTATGAATATGACTATGTGGTGGGCAATGGAACCATGGTATGAGTATGGTGGAGGTTCCATTGCAATGGGTTTATATTCATCTAAGATTAACAACAAATGTCGTCCAGTGATTCTTGTGCCGTAAGATCCGTGTTAACCATAAGATCTGGAGTGGGACGGAGTAGTCAATTGTATTTCTTCCTTGCGCACATCAATGAATGCGCTTACCATACCATTTGTGTCCCGAGGGAACAACCGGATGGGTGGGGAACCCCTAAGTCCCCACGGTAATGCGGTCTATGATGGGTTGCAGAAGGTCGGCGAAGGTATCGAGGTCGGATGATACCCAATGGGGTATGCGGATCGAGGGAGATATTATTCGTGGTCGGAACAGACCGGCGAGGACCCAAGGTCGGAACTGCAACAAGGGTGGGTGTACGGGGTCGCGGAGAAATGCAATGATTGGCTAGGACCTTATACCGGGCCTCACGCCAAGGAAGTGTGGACGGGTTTGGCCGCCCGGTTGGCAACAAGGATAAGTTCTCTTATGGGTAAAGCAACACATCTCTGTAGAGTGTATCAAATCGTGGCTTGTCACTCCTTGTTCCGGGTTTGAAACTGCGAACGCGGCCGGAAAGGAACTCCATGAAGTTCTAGACACTTGGTGAAGGCTGACGGACATAGCTCTTCAGAATAAAAGCAACCTTTTAAAGAAATGTTTACAAAAACTTGCATTTCCTATAACTTTCTGGTCCATGGCTGTAGCTAGTGCATTAAATACCTCTTTCCTATAATGAACTTGTTGAGTACGCTCGTACTCATCCCTCTTTAAATCTCCTGCTTAGATCTGAATGCATTAAAGAAAGATCTACAGTGCGACTCGAACACTGAGGAGTCAACAACTGCTTCAAGAGACAAGATTCTTCCAGACGAGTCGAACACTACATCCACCATGAAGAAAACCTAGATTAGCAGTAGAAGGGAACTAGCTCCCTAATCCTAGCTCCTAATTAGCTAGAATTCAATCATAGCTTCTATAGCTAGTCAAAACCTGTTATCACCAGAATTTGACCGGATCAGAGGTGGGCCGCGATTAAAGATGGGCTTGAAGAATATACATAGAAGAAATACATGAATCGGCCTTGTATACAAAGTTTGGGCTAGTTTGCCCGTGTATCTGTAACATAGTAGGATACGTGTCGGTTAGATAGAGTTTGGCTCGTGCACGATTGGGATTATTCCCATGTTAGAAAGTCTACGGACTATAAATATGTATCTAGGGTTTATGAAATAAACAACAATCACGTTCACCACAAACCAATCTAGGCGCATCGCCAACTCCCTTGTCTCGAGGGTTTTCTTCCGGGTAAGCATCATGCTGCCTAGATCGCGATCTAGGCAGTACACGTTTATTCGCTGTTCATGCGTTGCTCGTGCTGAAGCCTTGTTGATGGCGAGCAACGTAGTTATCATAAATGTGTTAGGGTTAGCATTGTTCATCGTATCATGTGCTGTCGCCGTGCAACCCTTAGACATCTAGCCGCCCTTACACCTATCTTAGGTGTAAGGGCGGCACCCCGCTTGATCATTATTTAGTAGATCCGATCCGTTATGATTGCTCCTTGTTCTTCAAGGATTAGTTTAATATCCGCATAGTTAGGCCTTACAAACGGGTTGAAGGATCCAGTGGCGCGTAGGGTGTAGTTTGCTAGCCCTAGACAGGATGTTTCGGGGATCAACTTCATGTTGGTTTTTAGGCCTTGTCTAGGGTCGGTTTACGATCACCGTGCGTGGCCACCAGGCTCAATCACGAGTAGGATGTTCCGATTATGTGGTGAAAACCCTAAATCGTAGTAGGTCGTTTTAACTTTATTTTGATCAAGCAGGACCATCATATATTCGTACACCTCGTACGGATCATGGGTGGATCGGCTCCTTGAGCCGATTCACAGGACAACCTGAGAGCCGATCGAGGCTCGTATTTAATGTTTACGTGTATGCCATGCGGGAAACTAAGCGAGGCACATCCAACACCTTCCTGACCAGGTATAGGTCAGGTGGCACGCCCTTGCACCAGCATCGGACGTGCGTGTCGATTCTTTGCGGGCCGTCGCTCGGAGGGACCGGGGCCGGCCGCGGTCTCGGGAGCCTCCCGGCTCTCTCGTGTTGCCCGTCGCTGCTCGCCGGTGGGTTTCTGGCCGCAACACATTCTGGCACGCCCGGTGGGACAATCTTCAACATCAACTGCATCGCCATCTACATCTGAGATGGCGGAAGGCACTCCAGTCACGTACGAGGATCTGACCGAGGAACTCAAGAAGAAGTATGACGAGGTCAAAGCAATCCTCGAAGCCGACCTCATCGGCTCTTTTCACAGAACCCGCTCACACGGCATCAGGTGGAAAGGGTTCTCGCCTGAAGGCGCGCTCGATGGAGTGGACCTGTCCGCCCCGTCAGAAGAACACACCGGGTCTCGCGTCGGGAGATTAACTTCATGGTAGCTCATTCGCTGCACCGCCATTCCGAGAGCACTGGTGAACACTTTGGAGCGCGTCGCTCTTCGGGTGATCCAGGAAATCATGAGGCATCAATACTCTCCGTCGGGACCAGCTCTAGGGACTCACCAAGGAGAGATGCCACTCCGGTCCCGACCACCGCTGCCATTCGCGTTGGCAGCGCCGAAGTGCCGAGTTCACCGGCATACGTCGTCTACAAGATCGGTGGTGACCCTAGTGATTACCGGTTCTTGCATGAGGCGCCTAAGGAGATCCCTCACGGATACACGTGCACATACGTGCCAGGCTGCGATAGCTCGGGCACTCACGAACCGGATCGCAACAGCGGGGACTTCGGAACAGCAGGAGGAACTTCGGGAACAGATCTTGAGAAGCAGACGTGGCTAGCTAAGTACGCCACCCCGATAAACCTCCAGAGCCCAACTCCTGCAGTTGGCTCAGAGCTTGAGAAGAAAGCGTGGCTGGCTAAGTATGCCACTCCGGCGAATCTTCAGAGTTCAACTCCTGCAGCCAACACCGCAGATCAAATCAGTACCATCTTGAGAGACCAGTTCGGCATGGTGCCGAAAAGGAGGGCAATCGGCTATTCCAAGCCGTACCCCAACGACTACGAGTTGATCCCACTTCCACCCAAATATCGGCTCCCTGAATTCTCCAAATTTAGTGGATCAGATGGTTCCAGCTCAATCGAGCATGTGAGCCGATATTTGGCACGGCTGAGCACGATCTCGGCATCGGATGAGCTGCGTGTAAGGTTCTTCGCACGGTCCCTCACATGATCGGCTTTCGGGTGGTACACATCGCTGCCACCGGACTCAATCCGGACTTGGAAGCGATTGGAGGAGAAGTTCCACATGCGGTATCACTCGGAGGCTTCCGAGGCCGGCATTGCCGATCTAGCACAAGTACGACGAAGCGCGGAGAAACGAGTGTCGAGAATACATCCAGCGCTTCGAACCGTTAGGAACCGATGCTATTCGGCTCGTGTGATCGAAAAAGAAGCGATCGAGTTGGCGGTGGTGGGTCTCGCATCACCGATCAAGGACGTGGCCTCCCAAGCGAGTACCCTTCACCGGCGCACATGGTGCGAGAAGGCTGTCATCATATGAGCAGCGCCACCCGGATGTTTACCGGGATAAATTCAAACGTGCGGTGGTCCTGGTTGAGGCAGATGAAGACGAAGGCTCTGCGGGAGATCAAGAGGTAGCAGTGGCTGAATGGACTCGGGGGGCAAGCCCCGTGTCCAGCAAGTGGGTTAAGCCACAAGGTCCTCCAAGAGGGTTTGACTTCGACGTGACCAAAGCTGAGAAAATTTTTGACCTCTTACTTAAGGAGAAACAGCTAAAGGTACCCGAAGGCCACAAGATCCCCACGGCACAGGAGCTGAACGGAAAGCCATACTGCAAGTGGCATAACACGTTCACCCATGCCACCAACGACTGCAGGGTGTGGCGGCAGCAGGTCCAAATGGCGATAGAACAAGGGCGTCTAATTTTCAGCCAGTACGCCATGAAGGTCGACACACACCCCTTCCCCGCCGTTAACCTGGTGGAGTGCACTTACCCTGGAGGGTGCCGGCCAAGATTCTCGTTCAACATCAACATGGTAGGACCCGGGCACCACTGCGGTAAGGACGGAGACGAGGGCAGCTGCTCTCATAGCAAGGACACAGAGGAAGCCGTTCCACGCGATCGGCTCCGGCACGATGGCAAGCGCTACATCAAAGAGGGAGAAGTGAGGAATGTGCGATATCAGCGACCTCTCTCTGATCACCTCCTCAACAAATATGTGAGTCAATACGACCAACGCCGACGATACAACAGCGAGGACGAAAGAAATCGTCTGGCTAGGGACGCCAGGAGACATCGTCGGCATGATCGCGATGAGGAGAGACATGAGCGCCACGCCAAGGAAAAGTCGAGAGAGCAAGACGACGTGGATAGGCACTGGGACTGTCCCTTCTTCGGACACTCGCTGGGATTCGGGAATGAGCCGATTGCCTACAATCGGCAACGCGCCAGAATGTAGACAAAAGAAAAAGGATGCAGCTAACGTGTCCGTGTTCAAACGTCTAGGGCCTCTCCCGCCTCGGAACAAGCACGCTGAGTCCTCTCGGGTAGAAGATCTCGAGGAACTAGAGGACGATGATGAAGAAGAAGAAGATAAGTACCACCGGCCAAGGTGGTACCCTGATGGACTCAGCCGTTCCCAAAAGCGCAGGGTTCAGCGACTACGTGGCTTGGAGGAAGCCGAAAGGTTATACCTGCACACGTTAAGGAAGGCGCGGCCTGATCTGGCCGCGAAAATTCAGCGAACCCTGGACGAAGAAGGTCGGCCACAAAGGAAAGAGTGGCGCCCCAGACAGAAGAAAGCCGATGATGAGACATCGGCTGGCACAAACATGGTGTTCATCCTTCCAACGGAGTTTAGTGCTCCAGGATTAGACGAAGCACCTGTGGCACAACTTGACTGCGGCCCACGGCCGGTTATCTTTGAGAAGCCACGAGAAAGAAGCCACAGACACCTGAAGGCCTTGTACTTGCGAGGCTATATCAATGGGCAGCCTGTCAACAAGATGTTGGTGGACACCGGAGCGGCGATCCAACATTATGCCATACTCCATGCTTCGTCGGTTGGGACGCTCTAGCTCGGATCTGATCAAGACCAACGTTATATTGAGCGATTTCAACGGCCAAGCATCTGACGCACAAGGTGTTCTGAACGTGGATCTGACCGTAGGAAGGAAAACCATCCCTACGACGTTCTTTATTGTCGATAGCAAGAGCACCTATGCTGTCCTGCTAGGAAGAGATTGGATCCACGCCAACTGTTGCATTCCATCCACGATGCACCAATGCTTGATACAGTGGGATGGAGATGAAGTAGAGGTCGTCCATGCAGATGACTCAACCGAGATTTCAACGGCTGGCATGAACGTTTGGGAGACAATAGGCCAAGAGCCACTCTCAGGCATCACTTTGGACGATTGCGAGCGCATCGACGTGACGAAGGACGGGGTGAGGCTGGTCTTATCCACCGGCCTGACCGTGTAACAAGAGCAAAATCTATGGACAAACGTGGCGAGGCCGATCCTTGTGATCGGCGCCAAAGATATATGGACGAACATTGCAAAACCTTCATTGAGCAATTCAATCAACATGGAGGCCGATTCCAGCAATCGGCCAAAATTATCTTCACCATACGTTCCGCCTATGTTCAACGTCGATCTAATGGGCAACGGTTTTACGTCGGTCGATGAGCTGGAAGAAGTCAACATTGGTCCTAACGGAGCCGACGTTCAAATACAGTGCCTTGGCTAACTACAGAGCCGATATCCGCAGTTACCTGGCAGAATCGGCTCGGGGGGCACCTAATCAGATGAACATGTGCGATACATGTGCAGTAAAAAGTATTGGGGGCCGATAGAAAAATCGGCCAGTAAAAAAAAAATTCTTACGATGTACAGCCGATGCACGGACATCGACTTTAGAGCTAAGGAACAAAGCCGATGCACAGCCATCGACTCTAGTACAAATTTCATGGGATCTACCAGTTGCGTGTTCAAGACGCGAGGACCTCCAACTCTGTGCGCAAGGTTGCCAGTTCAGCAGTGTTGTCAGAGGAGTTTTGGCGTACAAACCAACCTTTTGCTCATTAAGCCGTTGGTGATCATCTGCAATATCGGCTTTCAACGGAAGAAAGGTGATCGGCTCTGGCTGGCTCTGCATGGTAGTTTTCTCAGATTTGATCAAGCTCGGGTCCATTTGTCTGAATTGCGTGTCCTCACCACTGTTTTCGCCTTGACTGAGACTCGGGGGGCAGCTGACCTGGCAGATGCTCTATTTTTTAGAAGCCGATGCGGGTGTCATCGGCTGGCCTTGCATCATGACCTTCTTCGAAGGCGGTAAGTTGTTGCGGAAGAAGACCACCAGAGCTGCTGGAAGGAATCTGAAAGGAGAGCTATCATTATTTACCGGGTCTGGGTCGTCCTGTTGCTGCAAATCACGGCTGGGTCGAGATGTGTCGCGACAACTGAAGAGTATGCGGCCTTGATAAGTGATAACGTTAAGGATCTTACAGAACTCAGACTTTGGTTACTTGAGAAAATTAAGTGTCATGATCAGTTAAAGACCGATACGCTGCTATCGGTTCTTTGCGTGGAGACTTACTTTGGCAATCGGCGAAACTGGTAAAAGGACAGAATCGGCTTAGAGATGTTTTCTTCATTAATGAAAGTGCTTTTACAGAGAAGAGCCGATTGCTCAGGGAAGGAAGAACAAAAGCCGATTACTACTACTAGTCCCTAATCTAAGGGCCGTTGCTGCCCTCGTCGTCGTCATCGCTGCCGCCAGCGCAGCTGCTGATAGGCTCCTCATCGCTGCTCCCGTAGCCTTCTACGGGAGCCTCGTCTTCCTCATCGTCGTCGTCGCTGTCGTCGTCCCACCGAGCGCGGAGGCGCTTCGCCGGTGGGTAACCTTCGAGGAGTCGTCGTCGTCCTCCTCCGCCTCTTCCTCGGAGGAGGTGAAGTCGTCCCGGGAGAAGCGGTCGTCCTCGCTCTCCGCCTCCTCCTCCCCGTCGACGAGGAATTGGAGGTCGTCCTCTCCGTCGGTCAAGGATTTGTCATCCTCGGACCAGATGGAGGAATCATGGTCCTCCTTGTCCCACGTCGTTGGGGCGAGGATGTCGTGCGCCGCCAACGAGCCCCACTCTGGCGTCGGCTCACGGAAGGGAGATGATACGTAGGAGAGGTTTGAGGAGGCAGAAGAGGAGGAGAAGGAAGAAGACATGGCTACGGAGGAATGGGGGTTTTTTGCCGATGGCTAGTACGGAGCAAGAGGGTGAAGGGGCGAACTGCTCTACGCGGTTAAATAATGGGATATTGGGGAGAGTTAATGTTACAGCAGTTTCCGAGGAAGTGGTGCCAAAGAATTGTCGAATCGCGCATAGAAGTTGAGAAGGCAAGGCATCATGATGAAGGATACTGCAGCGGTTCTGCTCTGCCACGACATGACCCGACGAAGAGAAAGCAGAGTGATTTTGGAATTGTCATTTCCAAAACCAGGGGGCATGTGTTATCACCAGAATTTGACCGGATCAGAGGTGGGCCGCGATTAAAGATGGGCTTGAAGAATATACATAGAAGAAATACATGAATCGGCCTTGTATACAAAGTTTGGGCTAGTTTGCCCGTGTAACTGTAACATAGTAGGATACGTGTCGGTTAGATAGAGTTTGGCTCGTGCACGGTTGGGATTATTCCCACGTTAGAAAGTCTACGGACTATAAATATGTATGTAGGGTTTATGAAATAAACAACAATCACGTTCACCACCAACCAATCTAGGCGCATCGCCAACTCCCTTGTCTCGAGGGTTTTCTTCCGGGTAAGCATCATGCTGCCTAGATCGCATCTTGCGATCTAGGCAGTACACGTTTATTCCCTGTTCATGCGTTGCTCGTGCTGAAGCCTTGTTGATGGCGAGCAACGTAGTTATCATAGATGTGTTAGGGTTAGCATTGTTCATCGTATCATATGTTGTCGCCGTGCAACCCTTAGACATCTAGCCGCTCTTACACCTATCTTAGGTGTAAGGGCGGCACCCCGCTTGATCATTATTTAGTAGATCCGATCCGTTATGATTGCTCCTTGTTCTTCAAGGATTAGTTTAATATCTGCATAGTTAGGCCTTACAAACGGGTTGAAGGATCCGATGGCGCGTAGGGTGTAGTTTGCTAGTCCTAGACGGGATGTTCCGGGGATCAACTTCATGTTGGTTTTTAGGCCTTGTCTAGGGTCGGTTTACGATCACCGTGCGTGGCCGCCGAGCTCAATCACGAGTAGGATGTTCCGATTATGTGGTGAAAACCCTAAATCGTAGTAGGTCGTTTTAGCTTTATTTTGATCAAGCAGGACCACCATATATTCGTACACCTCGTACGGATCATGGGTGGATCGGCTCCTTGAGCCGATTCACGAGACAACCTGAGAGCCGATCGAGGCTCGTATTTAATGTTTACGTGCATGCCATGCAGGAAACTAAGCGAGGCACATCCAACACCTTCCACGACCGGGTATAGGTCGGGTGGCACGCCCTTGCACCAGCATCGGACGTGCGTGCCGAGTCTTTGCGGGCCGTCGCTCGGAGGGACCAGGGCCAGCCGCAGTCCTGGGAACCTCCCGGCTCTACTGTGTTGCCCGTCGCTGCTCGCCGGTGGGTTTCTGGCCGCAACAAAACCTCTATAGATAGAGTTCATGATAAGTTAGACTACGAGTTGTTCTTCTAGAGCTTATTTGCAGTTTTACCTCATTGTAAAGTAGGAGGCTGTGCTGATCTTCTGTAAAGAGTTTGTGTGTAATTCTATAGACATGCCTTGAACCCGCATATGTTTCTGTTGTACCACTCTGGGGGATATAATACTAGTGGAACGGTGTTTCATCGGTGTTATGTCAACGACTTGCATACCACTACAAGGAAAAGGCCTACCGCCGGCGAACCTAAAAGGCCCATTGACGGCGCACCACGAGCCCGCCGGTGCGAACGGGCCGGTGATAACTGGCCACTGCCGACGCACCAGGCAGTGCGCCGGCGATAGGACGGATACTGCCAGCGCGCCATCGATGCTTCGCCGGCAAAGGACAAGTTCCACCAGCGCACCAGCAGCTGCGCCGGCAGTAGTGCTTCCAGCACTGGCGCATGCCACGTGCGCCGGCGGTGAGGTCGGTTAGGTGCGCCGGCAATAAATTCGAAAATTCTTTTTTTTCAGATTTTTTCCAGCATATTAGAATACATATTTGACGACGGTATATATTTACAACACGGTTCATATTTGTACGGCAGCACATGCAATATGAGAAGCACATAGAGAGTCAAGTATCATTTCGGTATCAATACACAAATACACAAGTCTCGTTCCGGAATGTTGATTCATACAACACATGTGCATATGCAACACCGAACGACGAAGTTTCACAAAGTTAGAAGTCTCGGTACATAGTCGTCACAAGTATCGTCATACACCTCACAATGTAGGTCCTAACCTAAACTACAATCACATAGAACATGACCAACATGGTCATGATGACCATCATCACGAAGGCCATGGTCTTCATCCGGTTCCTCCTCATGTCCCTCATCTCTCCCGCTACATAACGGGCGTATCTTCCTTCCGCCTCCACCCTAGTGGGGTATCCCTTGTAGCTGTTGCCGCTGAAACGGTGCACTCGTCTCCGACAGTCCTCCCAGTCGTCGTAGACTCCAGGAACCCTCCCCTTGTACACGACATATGTCGTCGGCATCTCCATTCACAAGAAAAGTAAAACGTTAGTACCAATGCAATGAACAAGTGCCAACTCAAATAAGAGACAAGTAGTACGAACTAAATAGCATGTGCCTCATACTTTGTTGGTCGAAATAAATAATAACATACAGGGATGGGGTCAGTGAGGCTAGGTAGGATGCACAATAGATTGATATTTGTGGCCATCACACCAAGCCTCACCGGCCCCACCCCGGAGTGTACAAGTGACCGAACATTTTAATCATCGGCCAATGCAATTAAGAAGTGCGAACTCAAATAAAAGACAAGTAGTACGAATTAAATAGCGTGCCTCATACTTTGTCGGTCGAAACAAATATTAACATCCAGGGATGGAGTCGGTGAGGCTAGGTAGGATGCACAAGAGATTGATACTTGTGGCCGTCGCACCAAGGCTCACTGGCTCCACCCCCGAGTGTACGAGTGACCGAACATTCTAATCATCGACGAACTCCAAATACGAGGCAAGTAGTGGTCGAGTAAATGCAAATAATTATTAAGCTATCTACGCCATAATCTTGAAATATATAGCAAAGTAAATGAAACTATAGACACATGTTCACATGCACATTCATACAACTAAATAAAAGCAACAAGTCGATTCTATTGGAATATATAGCAATTATTACAATACGGAAGTTCAAGGACATATCGTTCAAGCTTTAGCAAGTGTTCCCGTCGTAGGATCAGGTTGTACGCCTAGGGGGAATGGACGGCAGCCCTCAAGCGAGTTGAACAGCCTCTCATCACGCGACATCTCCAAGCGGAGTTCTATCTCGTCATTAGGTGGTAGACCGTAGCCGTAGAAGAACTCGCCAGACCTACCGTTGACATCCTGCAGGATTACCGTGCAAATGAACTGCTGGATGCGACCCCAGTTCTTTCTAATCTCTCTATCGGGGACATCCGCCATGTTTGGAAACCTGTTTCCGAGATTCTCTCGGCAGCAACATGTCATCTGCGTACTTTTTGTACTCCTGCATCCGAAGGATGGCGTACCACGCGTCCATCCCATTGTCTTGCGTCGATCGCCCGAGGCGAGGGAAGTTGGTTGTGTGGGTTAAGACCAAGCCTCCTCGGGATTTCCTCTCTACTTTGAGGGGGCCTCGCCTTGTTGGCGAAGCCGGTGAGAGCATCATTGAGAAGGGCCCCGATGTGGGTGTAGTCTTTCTTGCGGTCCCTACCCGAGTCGAGATAGACTGCATGCGAGTGTTGCGGGTGCACGACGATGAGGGTGCAGAACTTGTCTCTGCGGAAAACACACGGATTAACCTTTGGAAATGCAAATGGAGATATAGGATAGAATGGTGATGGGGGGCTAGCGAGTGATTACTTACTCGGGGAAGTAAGGGATGAGAATGGCGCCCTTTTTAATGTTCGCCGAGCATGAAATCCTCGACCTGCTGGGTGGCAATCGCGCGATCCCCGGCGTTGCGAGATGATGCTCTCCCGCATATAGAAGGGGTCCATTATCGCGATGGTCGGTGTCCCCTCCTTAACAATCTGGGAAGACAAGCTAAGAGCAACTAGGCGAACCACACTAAAGTGGAGCGCTTGCATGCGATAGATGCTGAAGATTTCGTTGAACCGGATGAAGCACAAGTCCGCGGGGTACTTCTCGACGAAGTTCATGCCAGTTGGCACCTTCGCCACGAAGAGAGGGTAAGCAGGATCTTTTGATTTGAGAAGAAGGTTCTCCACATGCCTGACAGTCTCATGCAAGCTCCTCATATCCGGGGTGAGTTTCTTCAGGACATGCTCCGGCAGCATCGGTTCACCCAAGTGATGCAGAGGTCGCCAATTGTTTGGAAACTTGTCAAGGAGTGGGACCTTGTCCTTGGATTTGGCCGCCGCCTTGTCTTGGGCGTCCTTCTTATTTGCCCTCTTCCTCTTCTTGGGTTGTAGTGTTGGACCATCCATCGCTGTAGTGGCCGTAGCATGGAGTGTGTTTGGGCTCAGCATATTTTTGACGGCGGCGGTGGCGACCTCCTCAGGATTTTCCTCCTCAGCCGTTTCTTGAGAATTGAACAACTTCTTGGAGCACACATATTTCGAGGCTGGCGCATCCTCATGGACAACTTGTGAAGACGTAGGAATATCCCATTGGAAGTTCTCACGTTCGTATTCCTTGGCCTCTGGCGCAGCTGGCTGTTGTGGTGGGGCGCTGACCTCTGGCGCAGCTGGCCGTTCTGGTGGGGCGATGACCACCGGCGCCGCCGGGCCGTCGTGGAGGGACGCTGACATGTGGCGCCGCAAGGTGCTTGTATTTGCTTGCCGTCGACCCCGAGTAGGTTTTGATCCGAATTAGGGTCTTCGGCCATAGCAAGTACCCAACCCTTCGGTGAGGCCGGATTCAACGGGCTATCGTCATCGGCACCATGCGGTTGATTAGGAGGAAACAAATCCTCATAGCCCGGTAACGCCCGATCCACTTCAACCCGGTAAACGTCATCCGCCATATCTCGTGTGTGCCACTTCTTATCCAGGGGCCGAAGGATGGACCCCCTCGCGACGTCTTTGAGTTCGTCGTTTACTCTCATCGAGGAAGGTGCATGGCGTTGAGAGCGCCTGCGAGAACATGTGTATGGCGTTAGAGAGAGGGCAAGGATGATGAAACTAATATATTAACTTGATGTACACATTCGTTAATTACCGTGAGGGCGTTGAGCTCGGCTAATGTCGACGGGCCGGCACATGCGGCGGCGGGCGTGCAAGTGGCGGAGGGGCTGCTACCCGGCATGGACGGTGAATCCCTAGCACCAGCGACATTGCCGGCGGCCGGAGGAGTCTCCATTATAACATTGTCATTGCCGGCGGACAGCGGCGCCATCGAGTTGCTGCCGTCGAAGCTAACCACTTGCATTTTCGGGGGGGGGGGCTTGTTTGCCACCCTCATACCACGCGTGTAGAGCGTCGAAATCTGCTTGGACCGAAGCGACGACTTCAGCTTTGACTTCGAGTACGAGTGTAGCTTTGAGTTGCGGTACCGGTTGCGGTACCAAACCAGCTTGGACTTGGGCTAGGATTGACTCCCTCATTTCCTCCGCCTCCCGCTGCTTCCTCTCACTGCGCGCATTTTTATCGGCCGCGGACGACAAGCCGTAGTGACCATGCTTGTGGCCTGTACCGGCGCCAGCCACACGGCCTCTATGCGGCCTTCTCGTAGGTGAATACTCATTGACGATGTTTAGCGCCCGTACGAGAGGCTTGTCCCATGCTACCCTGCCCGTCGACGCCTGGGACGAGGAGCCTTCGTCACCTTGAGAAAGTCTTTGTCTTTCTTCTTCCTGCGGAAGAAACGCGAACCATTTAGAAATGTTGCTACTATTATATGAACGATACTTGATCTAATTAAACCGGTAAATTGCTTACCAGTTTTTTCTCCAACGACAGGACCTTCTTGTCGTTCGTGAACCAAATTATGTCGGTTACGACCTTCGGGTCCGTGACAAGTTCCCCGGTTAGTTTCTTCTTATGGTACCGGGACCTGATGAATCTTCTTTCAAGCGGGTCCTTGTACTTGAGCCAGGGGTTCTCAATGCCGGCATTTACATACGCCTCGTCCTCCTTCGCCCAATAGGGCTCCTTTCCCTCGTACCCACGGCTCCCAAGGTTGTGGTTGCCGATGTTAAGCTCCCGCATTTCCTTCCCCCACAACTTGCGATTCTTGGTTGCTTGTAGCTCTTCATGTCCACAAAAGCATCAAAGTCCGCCTGGGTGACATGCGGAAAGGCGGAGTGGACCTCTTCGAAACCTTTGCCCTCAGCAATCAGCTTCCGCACCATGTACTTATAGCTGCCGAGGTGTTTGGTGAACTTCAGGAGGGCTTGTGAGTTCACAATGTTGTTGGTTTGATGACCGGAGGCGTAGTCGCCTAGGAACTTGTATCGTGCGTGCAACCTCACAATGAGCTGGGCTCGCAAAGGCGCTTTGTTCTCAGCTCGGAGGTCCGTCTCGTTGAGATTGACGACCTCTCGGAGGATACATGCCAGTTGGTTGCCGTACCCCTTGGCAACATCCTTAGGCTCCACCGGCAAACCACTGGCGGGGTCCACCTCTTTTATTGTGTCTCCGCCGGTGTCGACCGTGTTTTGGCGCCTTGCCTTCCGCGGCCTCTTGGAACCACTTGTCCCAGTGCCACTACTCACGGCGGCGCCGCTAGGATCGTCGCCGCTTGTCTCGCCGCCACCCCCGGCGGCGCCGGTTGCCTCGTCGCCGCTTGGCGCATAGGTACTACCCCCGGCGGCGTCGCTTGCCTCGTTGCCGCTTGGCTCGTCGGCACTACCCCCAGCGTCATCCTCCATCTCATGGTCCTCGTCGCCGCCAACACCTGCGGCCTCGGCATCCTCCTCCGTCCTAAAGAAGTGCCTATTGTAGTGCTCCTCTAATTCTTCTTGAGACGCCATGGTGGCTTGCACTAATAGAAGATGAAAAAGAGTTAGAATTCACGGAAAAAATCGGCATGACCTTTGCTAAAAATTGGTCATGCCGAGTGCTAGAATTGCCGGAACGGAAATGAATCGACATTCCGGCACTCAATAGCAACTCAATCCCTGCAAACATATATATATACAATTCAACCATATATAGCATTTCCAACATCCCATCTACATCCACTTGTCCTGATGCTTACACCATAACCATCAAGATCTCAACCATCACCATATATATAACAACTTCATTTCACCGGTATCATTTTACAAATATAACCGAGAGAACTCCACCTAATGAACTAAATACCACCAGTAGCATTTTACAAATATAACCAGAGACAAGAACTTTTCATTTTCATTTGCAACAACTTAGCATTAAAACAGCACAAAAATAACCAGAGACAATAGAACTTGACCACTTTAGTCTTTGCCAATATAGCAGTACCATAGCATTACCTAGCACTAACTAGCAGTAGCATAACAAATTCATTTTAGTGCTCTGTCAAAATTCTATCTAAACCTCCTGGTAGTGATGTTGTTTGGTTTTAGTGCTCCGCCAAGAAACTATGAATATGAGCTAGCAGGCTGTTCAGTGTACTGCCTACTGAGATTGGATGGCCTTGTGACTCAAAGTTGCATTTCTATATCACCAAAACCAGAGAACAATGCTAGCATTTTAACCTACTGCTAGCATTCAAAAAATGCTAAGGAAAAACAATACTGCTACTGCTAGCATTTGAACCTACTGCTAGCATTCAAAAACTGCTAAGGAAAAACAATACTGCTACTGCTACTGCTAGCTTCATTTTAATTTAAACCAGTAGCTAAACCAGTAGTAGCATTTGCTACTGCCAACTAGTGTTCATTTCATTTAAATGAACCATGTACTGCTAGCAAATTTTATTAACTAAACCTACTAAATTATTTTAACCAGAGAATCATCATATTATTATGAACATACCTAAGAAACATGAACCAGAGAATGAATCCTCCAATTTGGCCAGCATTTACAATTATTAGGGAAGCATCAAATGAATCCTAAACCAGGGAGGGTATTCATGCATTTTCCTTATTACTAGTCATTTACTTATAAATCAGTGTACAACAAGTCATTTACTTATTACTAGTCACTCATAAAGCAGCATCCAGCTCACCCAAAAATCAAGCAGCAAGCAATGAATAAAGAAAACAAAAGCTGCTATCACAAGCAATTTGAACCAGTAGCAACTTATGGCAAGCATGAGCATCAGGATGCTCCTGTTACTGTCGCATTTAAAAACCATCAGAATTTAAATCAGCTGGTAAAAACCATCAGCATTTACATCAGGAGCTACTCTATGGCAGAGAGCATACAACATACAGAGCTTGTAAAAACCATCAGCATTTAAATCCTACTGCTAACAAATCATTTATGAACTACATAACCATAATCCAAAACTGGTGCATCAAGCAGAAGGGCCTTGGTGGGTTTACATTTTTTCATTAAGCATTATTCAACCAGAGAATAAATGCAGTAGCATTCTTTCTTTTTTGATCCAGAGAATAAATGCAGTAGCATTTTTAAACCAGAGAACTATATGAATGCAATGCAATGCAACCAAGGAGCATTCTTTCTATATGCAATGCAATGCAATCCATCAAGTAAATCATGAGGCAACATCACTTTTATCTCATTGCTTAAACCAGAGAACTCTTGTTCTTTTTATAAAAAATTCATTTTCTTTTGTTTTTTCAAACCAGAGAACATTTGTTCTTTTTATGAACTAAATGAACCTACCTACTGCAAGAAAACTAATTTAGCCTTGCTACTGCAACAAAACTAATTTAGCCTTGCTAAATGAACCAGAGAATTTCTAACATCATTTCATTTAACCTTGCTACTGCATTTTCATTTTCATTACAGTAGCAGCTTCGTTTTATCACATTTTAGCTACTGCAACCTGCAACTAAATCAACTAGCTAGCAATAATGAACTAAAATCATTTAATACACATGTATACAGAGTTATCATTCTTGCAATGTTAACCACATCGAGTGAGATAGATTTAGGGTATTAAATGAACCCTAAATCATCAAACATGTCATACCGCAAGCATTTTCATACTGCAAGAATTCTAGAGTGTTGAGAATGCATGGCAAGTGTGTGCAAAATTCGACTATCGCATGCAAGAACTAAAATTAGGGCATGGTTTTTGAATGTGACAATGAATAGGAGCATCCAATTCCCCCCATTTCCATATTACTACTGCAAGAATTCGGCTACTGCAAAATTCGGCTACTGCAAGAACTGATGCAGAGAGGGGAATTTGGGGGAGGGACAGGGGAAGGAAGAGGGGGAGGGGAGGGGAAGGTGGAGGAGGTCCTGGCGGCGTCGGGGAAGGATGAGGGGAAGGGAGAGGGGCGATTCTTACCGACGGTGGCGACGGTGGCCGGCGCGTGTGCGACGCCCTCCTCCTCCTCCGCCGCGATGGTGGCGACGGTGGCCGGCGCCTGCTCGATCCTCCTCTCCGAGGCGACGGTGTGGCGACACCACCTCCTCCTCCTCTCGGTGGCTCTCCTCCTCTCGGCGGCTCGGGTGCGGTGGTGGCGCGACGGCGGCGGTGCGGTTAGTTAGGGTTGTGAGAGATGGTTTGGGGAAGAGATGGGTTTCGGCCGAAACGACTAAGTCATATGACTAGTCTTATTGCCGGCGCACCAGGGTATTGGTTCCCGGCGAACCAATACCCTGGTGCGCCGGCAATAAGACTAGTCTGCTATAGCTGCGACTTAACCCAATCCACAGATAGCTAGGCTCTGGTTATTCTTTTATTTCCTTATTCTTTTATTTTTCTTTATTTTATGTTTCTTTATTCACATATGTGAGTTATACATACATGACTATTATATTTGAGTTATAGGAAAACAAAGCAAATATGCATGAGTGTTATTAATTATGCAAAAACAAAAAGATATATATGTGAGTTACATACACACAAAATATTGACCAACACAATATTAATTAGTCATACATAAAATATTGGCCATGACCATATGAGTAGTTATGAATTACACAAAATATGAGTTATAGATTGCAAATAAAGTTTTACATCATCGATTGAGAAGAGTGTTTCACTTTCTTCTTGCTTTTCTTGCTCGCCGTTGAATAATTTAGCCCCGTGTCGTGACTTCTTCTTTTGAAGGGTCGACCCGACCTCGGTAGCGTGGTCCCGCTTCTTCTTGTGGTGTATGTTGTGTCTTCGTCCTCGGATTTTTCCATCATTGGGTCTCCGACTTGTCCTTCGAAGTCTTCCTCATTGGCGACTCCATCCATTCCGACGATGGTCCTCTTGCCTCTCCTCACGATAACACGGCTAGGCCTGGATGGGTCGGTTATGAAGAAGCATTGGTGCACGTGTTCCGCCGGTACCCATGGCTCATTCTACGCGGTGGCGTTCGTGGACTTTGATTTGTTGGCTTCGGGTAGAAACATGGTGGTGAAATACCGGTCTTCTTTTGTGACGCTCTTAGCCCATCCGATACGGAACATCGGCACTTTCTCCCCGAGCGTAGCTAAGCTCCCAGATTTCCTCGATTCTTCCGTAGTATCTAGTCTTTACGTCACCCGTCCGAGAATCCATCGTTACCCCCGAGTTCCGGTAAACACTTGTTCTTGTCTTTTTCTTCCGTGTAGAATGTGTACCCGTTGATATCGTACGCTTGGTAAGTCATGATGTTGGGCGCGGGGCCATGTGACAAGGCCAATACTAGTTTATCCTTGTCGAATCCATTGGTGGGGGATTAGCATCAATGTGGTCTTTGAACCGAGCGCGCGAAAGAGGAGTTGTGCTCTCGTATATTTCGCTTCCGTCATCATCGGCTTGCCACTGTTCGTATCATGGTTTTGTGCTCTTTCAACCAAGGATCGATCAAGTCAATGTGTTGTAGCGCTACTAAGTTGGCCCCTGTCAAAGTCGGAAGTCCGACCGGACATGTGCACGTGCAGTTCCTTCCTTCCATTTTTGTGGCCTACTCCCTCGAACTCCGCGAAGGTGCTTGTTTTGAGGCAAACCAACAAGGTCCTCGATGTCTAGATAATTCGTGCGTAAAGAGATGCACTCTTCGGTGAGCCAGCCCTGGACGATGCTTCCATCCGGATGTGACCTGTTACGAACGTATCCTTTAATGACCCCATTCATTCTTTCAAACGGCATCATGTTGTGTAAGATATCATCCATGATATGGACCAACAGATGGACCATCACGTCAAAGAATGCAGGCGGGAAGTACATCTCAAGCTCACATAGGATCACCACGATCTCTTCCTGGAGCCTTGCGAGTTTCTTCACGCTTATCGACTTCCGAGTTATGACGTCGAAGAAGTTACAGAGCCCGGTCAGCGTTGCACGGACATGGTCATCCATTATACCTCGGATTGCAACCGAAAGAATCTGCGTCATCATCACGTGACAGTCATGAGACTTCATGCCGCTGAAGTTTCGTTTCTTGGGGTCCATGTATCTGCTTATTAGCCCAGAGTAACCGAAGGGCACTCTGACTCCTAGAAGGCAATTGAAAAATTAATCGACCTCGGCCAGACTAAAAGTGAAGCAGGAGGGGGGACAGTAATAGCCTGGCTGCTTATTCCTTTTGCGCTTCTGACCGCCGTCCGCCTCCTCCTCCGACTGTCCCTCTTGGGCCGGCGGGATCTGAAGCTCTTCCCTGATGCCCAAAACTTTCAGGTCGTGTCTTCCTTTTGGCCCATCTTTGGTCCGGTCCGGCATGTTGAGAAGAGTGCCAAGCAAGCTCTCGCACACGTTCTTTGTAATATGCATGACATCAAGGCAGTGAGGTGTATCGAGAATTTTCCAAGACGGCAAGTCCCAAAACACGGACCTCCTTTTCCATACACCAATGAGCGGCGTCGTTTCCTTTTTCTTCTTCTTCTCTCCAGGCTTTTGACGAATCTTTCCTGGCGCAGGGCACTCCTTCCAACCTTTCGGCAATGTATCGATCTCTTCGCCGCTCTTCTTACGTGGAGGTCCTCGGGGTTCATTTGTACCATCGAACGGATCTCCACGCTTTCTCCACGGGTCGGTCTTCGTAGCCACCTTCGATGCCCCATGTAAACTGTTTTCGAAGAGCCGGGATCCTTACCAAGCTGCAAAAACATTGTCTCTTCCATGCACCTGACACATGCCTTGTGTCCATGGCACACCTGGCACGAAATGTAACCGTATCCGAGGTAGTCCTGCACCGTCGTGATCAACGCGGCTCTCAAAGGGAAATATTCTTCCGCGACGGCGTCCCATGTATCTACCCCTTCCTCCGCCCACAACGTTTCAAGCTCCTCCTTTAATAGTTCGAGATACATGTTGATATCGTTTCCTGGCTGTGTCGGCCCTTGAATTAGCATACTCATCTGTATGTACTTCCTCTTCATGCACAACTAGGGCGGGAGGTTGTAGATCCATACAAACACGGGCCATGTGCTATGTGTGCTGCTCTGGTTTCCGAACGGATTGAATCCTTCCGTGCTCGCACCCAACCTGATGTTTCTGGGATCTGCCCCAAAACTTCCGAATTCATTGTCTAATGCTTTCCACTGGCTTGCATCCGAAGGGTGCGTCGGCACTGGGTGCTCAATCCGCTCTTCATCATTCAACACTGCCTCCTTTCTTTCGCGTGCGAGCGCATGAGCTTTGCTTCCTTGCGGTCCGCGTAGAACCGTTGAAGCCGGGGCGAGCGGGAAGTACCACACAACTTTCCGAGGAGCTTTCTTCTTCCCTTTCTTGTACCGTTCAGCTTCACACACGGACATTTGGTCTTGTCCATGTGCTCCTTGCGATACATGATACGAGCCGTTGATGCAGGCGTGATACTTTTCGTGGGGTAAGTCGAGAGGGCACGTGATTCTCTTGGCCTCGGCTAGACTACCGTGACACGTGTTCCCGGCAGGAAGGAGATCTTTCACGTATTCCAGGATGTCGTCGACGCTTGTGTCCGTCCATCCGTGTTTCGCCTTCATCTGCGCAGACATCAAGAGCTACTCTCAAGCGAGACTCCCCCAACCCGCGACCCGAGTCGTACAACGGAGTATTCGAGTCTATCTCGAGTTGCTCAAGCTTTGATTTCCGCTTGGCACCTTTCGTCTTTTCGAGAAGCAGATCTTGAAGATGAGGGTCCCGCACGACTGAAGCTAGCGGCACCTCTTCGTCGTCGTCAAGGTTATTGTCGTCGTCAAGTTTATTGTCGTCGTCAAGGTTATCGTCCTGTGCGACAAACTCTTCATCGTCATCAATATCATGATGCCCTCCTTCTTGCCGGCCATTTTTACCACCTGTCGCCGTCGCCCCATTGACCTCCGTGCCATCATCACTCATCCATTGAGTGTGTCCATGCATGAAACCATTAGTGAGCAGGTGCCCCTGCAATTTTCCTGAATACGGGTCAAACCATTTCCCTCGTTTGCATCTCCGGCACGGACACAATACCTCCGTGCGGTTATTTTCATACATGTCGATGATCGCGTGTTTCAGATATCTCATCACGATGCTTTCACTCATCTCGATAACCATTATCGCCTGCATGGTAAGATTACATAATTGATTAGAACCATGCATCTGTCGGTAGTTTTCACGGAAAATTTCGGCATGACCTTCCTACACGGTAGGACATAGGAGCGCCAGAAATGTGCCGAAACGGAAACATAAAGAATCAACATTTCGGCGCAACATTGGCAACTCATTTTCAACGCCAACACACACAAGCACAAGCACAACATATATATATGCCACACACGAGAGCTTTGCTTTAAATGTCCAACATACATCGATTTCATTCCTCAATTTGTTCATTAATCACCTATTTGTTCGATATATTCGTCAACGAGATCGAGACGTCGCGCCGCTACCACGGCGTATGAAAGCCGACTTTCTAGATCTAGATCTAGATTGAGCGGTCAATGCGGGATAGTAGATCTAGATCTACATAGGGGGATGTGGGAGATGCATGTAGGAAGGGAAGATTTGCTCAAAAAATATGATTTTGTTTGGTCAAATTAGTGAAATTGGGGATAGAAATGGGCAAAAATGAGCTGGGTTGGGAGAAGGCTCGGATTTGTGTGAAGGAGTGGAGTGGTAGTAGTGGGGGGAGTGGTTGTTGAGCAGAAATAACTGCTCAGGTTACTGCCGGCGCACCAGGGCATGGGTGCGCCGGCAGCACATAGCCCTTTCGGCTATATCACCCCGGGCCGAGCCCAAGAATCATTGCCGGCGCACCAGCCCAGGGGTGCGCCGGCAATAGCGCATTTTCCGCCGGCGCACCACTGGGCCCGTGCGCCGGCAATGATTCTTGGGCCTGGCCCGAATCGGCCGAGGCCATGCCAGGAAATAGCGCCGGCGCGTCTACTCCTCCGGTGCGCCGGCAGAAGGCCCGCATCCCCGGCGCGGCTGAATAGAGGTGCGCCGGCAACACTGACCACCGGCGCACGTCCTTGGTGGTGCGCCGGCACCTGTTGCCTCCAACTATAGGCTTTTTCCTAGTAGTGTACTACACCATGCAGTGGTATGCTGGATCACCACACAACCCCTCCCCCAAGTTTCCGTGGGGAAGAGGACTAGTGCCTCTATAAAAGGAGGGGCAGCTGCACCATATAGGAGATTCCACCCCCAGATCGGCTTCTCCTTCGGCTAGATCTGATCTAGATCTACACACAACATCTTCAAGTTGTAACCTTGTAAACCCTCTTGGTGCTTCGTGAGCTATAAATACCACTATACCAAAGAAGCCAACACATAGGATTGTTACCTCTCCATAAGTGCCTGAATCTGGGTAACTCTGTCTCTCTTTGTCGTGTTGCCATCACCGCTCTCATGCATCACCATGGCTCAGGGAACCTTGAGAGGTGCTCTTAGCCCATGTTTTCGATAACCTTAAGGGTGTTGCAGAGGTATTCGTGTTTTTATCGAGACACGAAACCCCAACAGCTAGCGCGCCAGGTAGATGGCTAAAGCTCGTTTCAGGTTCTCCGTCGACATGGCTGACAGTCGGAGTCAGCGGGCAGCACCGCGACGCCGTCAGAGTCCATTTCGCGCCCGTCGGGAACCGCGCGCCTCCGTCCGGGAGCATCGACAACGATACCGCTTCCTCCTATCGTCCCTCGCGGGAGCTGGAGATCTCCCTCTCTTACACCGCCACCACCACGTCCTGCGCGCGCTCGGGGAGCCAGCCCAGCCTGTCGGCGGTGCTCCTCGCGGCGCACGAGCTGCTCAGCTACCAGCCCACCGACGCAGGACGCGAAGGTTGGCTCGCACGCGTCGCCGAGCTCATAGCCATCGCCAACATCGGTCCCGCCGCGTCCAACGACGTGCCTCCTCCTCCGGAGAGGAGGAAATCAACCGCCAGGCTCCTCCACCGTCTCATCGCCCTCCGCGGTCTTCACAGGGAGGTGCTCCGCGCCCTCCCATCGTGCCCACGGTGCGAGCCATCTCCCACAGTGTCGCCTCTCCGCGCCAGGACTCAGCTGCCAGGAAGTCATGCGGGCTCGAGAGGACGCGCGCGTGAGTCTTGGGCGCCAGAATTTTGCAAATCTGTCATGGATGCCAGGCTGGTGCATCATCTCTTGGCATGGAAGCCCATGTCTGGCTGCTTGCAAATCTGTCATGGATTCGTCTGCACCACTGGGTTTGCACACTCTGGAAGAACTGGAAGAACAGAAACGCGTGGTGTTTCAAAAACACCAATGCCAACGGTCTGTCCTTGCCGACACAATCTTAGATGAATGTAAGCTGGTGTCTCCTGATTTACATCTAGCAGTAAGAGTAGGTGTGTTCGATAATCAGATGAGAGAGTAGTTGGTGTGAATTGTGTTGGAGTTCTTGGTTCCTACTGTTTCGCAGCTAGGAGTTATTCTTGTAATTAACTTCAACTTTCTACAAAACTGAGGTAGGCTTTCGGCACTTTCAAAAAGGAAAATGAATAGGGTGTAATTATTTCTTAGTCAGATGATGTCATCGAAGTTTAGTTGCAACTCATGACTAGCATAAATCACGATGCAAATCGAATGGTGTAAAACTGAGCATGAACTAAGAACTAGCAAATCCCAAAGAAAAAACAGCACCACGCGCACGCCGCGACGCGTCTGAATCGTGCTCGTCGCGGCCACCCCCGCCCCAAAACATCACACAGGTCCTTGCCGGACGGTGCCGTGGGCGTGACCACTGACCACCACCCTCTACCTGCGTCGTCGTTGTTACCATCTTGTAGGATCATGGCTCACGCGACGCACGCCGCAGCTCAGGCCGTTGCTTCCCGTCACCGTGCTTGCGTCAGCCGGCTGCGATGCGTGAACACCGGCAACTCCGACGATTCCAGGCAAGATTCTGGCCTGGCCGAGCAAACATTCACGCCCAACACGCAGCAGGAATGCAGTCAGCCAGCAAGTCACGCGAAGCAGGAGGAGGAATCACCTGAACATCATGACAATCTTCTCTTTCTCCCCACCACAACAAAACAGTCTACGACGACCCAAATATATACACATCCAATTAATCGAGAAGAGATGGAGCTAAACAAAGTAATACTCCTTTTGATCTAAAAGTGGCATTTGCACATTACAAAACCCATTAGCTACAGACATGGCGAACTTGGTGTTCCTTTCCCCACTGGACGTTTCCGTGCTGGCAGTGTACAATTCCACCACAATATATGTGGCTGATCACAACGCAAAGAATAGGTGATGGTGTTCTCCCAAAATCTTTCGTTCCAAGAGAGCAGAGACAGGGGAGGAGGTAAGACTGTCTAGCTAGTGAGATACATACATCCACCACTTGTAAAGCCCAAACCCGTAGATTGTCGTCAGAACAGCCATCCTAAGTGGGTGCGGCTTGAATCTGCAGCAAAGAGAAGGCAAACCAGAGAAGTATCAGAGCACAGTAGGATGAAAAGAAAGGGCTATAGATTTGTTTCTACTTTTTAGCTGAATGTCAAACTTCGGAACGAGGAACAAGGGGGTAGGCATAGTAAAAAGTAGTGCAGTTGAAGAACAGCAATTGACACTGCAAGCTTACACATTCGGCAAGTATTTCTGCACCAGATTTTTTTTTCTTTTCATGATTTCGAATGAAACTGTGAAACCTAGTATTTTCTAGATGTAATTCCCGCAAAAAAAATGCAATATGACAACCTACAAGATATCTCCAATTCAAGTAGGTGGCACTGTTTTTAGTTCCTATCTATTATTATCAGATCAGCTCAAAGGCTAGAACTATTCAGCTGCTTTTGGTAGTTGGCTATCTGTGGAAGTATGACCTACAACTATCAAAACCTCAATAATAAATTGATATAAGTGAACTTCTAGAGTATTTTTTTTCTAAATCAATTGCAGAGCAGAAAAATGATAGAGCCAACCATTCCAAAACTTTCACAAGTTTCCACTGAATAAATCAACTCACATATAATCTTGACAGGCTATCATCATATTTTGACAAGCCCCAGGACACTAAGGTGGTATTCTATATGGATACACCTGAGTATATATAATCTCAGATTAAAACTTGGAAACAAATTTGCCGCAAGTATAATCTGTTAAACAAGGGTTGAGGGGATGCTTACTACTCTATTGGAAATGCTAATATCCCGTGTGTTTCTTGTCAATAACCAGACACCAAGTAAAAAATATTTCGGCTTCTAGACTCTTCGTGGCATTAAAGGTAAGGGAAGGTTTGACCTTTTAATTAGTGCTTGCCAACTAAAAATGTCTACCAACTTGTGTTAACAACTGCACAATAGTGATTCATTTTGTTTAGTCGTTTTTCAGATGTTGACAGATAGGACTAACATATAAAAGCAGAATGAGGCCAGTGTCCTATGCCAGGGACAAAACAAAATCAACCGTGATCAAAATATGTGCTGCATAGATCATGTTCCCCCATGGCACATTGGATACTAAGTTACTAACACTAAAATTCTATATGAACCTGCAGGTCATTCTCGGAAAAAAAAAAAACATACAGGTCTGAATGAGTAATAAAAATTCTAAAATACTGCAAGAACATGTAGGCTTGAATGAGATGCAAAAACATGGGATCAAAATAGAAAGCTAAACTAAGCTATCCACAGGCAATCCATTGAACTATAGCATGTTCAAATTCAGATAAGACTATTGGTAAGGAAGACACCTTCAAGAAAATGATTTCTTCCATGTTTACACATTTACAATACAATGACAGTAGCATCCATTTTAAACTAGGCATTTCATTTGAGAACCTGTGTTATTGATAGACCAGGTGTTGAAATAGATGCCTAGTTTTAAAAAAAATGTACTTGTAATATAGTGATGAGCTGAATTACTTTTTGTTTTTCCTGTATTGCCGAACCAGATTTCGTACAAATGATCCTAAAACCACATTTTAACATTGGATGTGGTTCTGATGTGATGGCTCCACTAGTTAGGGTAGTGTGGCAGTCACTGCTTGACATATTGCAGACAAACTGGGATGCACATTTTGCAAATACTCGCTGCTCCGACTTGGTTCCAGCAATCTTCCGGTTGATCGCAGTTCTGCTCCCAACGAGGTACTGCTCTCAGCTAGCCCTATCCTAGCTTTGCCACGTCGTCGGCTAACATCGTCGGACACATATTTGCGGAAGACACACACCCGTTTGCCCAGTGTGCCAAGTAGAGAGCAACACATCAGCATGACTAGTGGGGCCATCGTGTCAGATCCATTTCAGATGCTAAAATGTGGTTCTAAGTGGAATTATGTGCACTAAATCTGGTTCAAAGTGGCACAAAAAATAAATGTTGTTTCAATCTGTCACCATGTTGAGAATAGCTGGTTCAAAGTGGAATAACTCACACAATGACAGAGTAATGACCAATTCTGCACACAATAAAGGGGCACATGCATTGTCCATTTGTCTTAAAAGGTGATACTCTGATTCATAAATCTGATCCACTGAACCAGCAGTGGAAACATCAACAACCCCAACTGGTGTGGTAAGCACCAAGGTGGCAAGGACCATAGCATACTTCCTCGGTCCATTACTCAAATCTGGACCTATAGTCCATAGAACATGCAAAGACACAAGAAAACCACCCCCCAGCTGCCGCACAGAACAAAGTCATAAGCCAGAGTGCCTTTGCCTTAGATAGCAGTAAAGCAGCAGGACCACCCACCAGCAACCCTATAATTCTGCAATTAAATTTAGTTAAGAGTTAAGGCCCGGCATCGCCATCGGAAATGGCGTTGCAATTGGGATGTTCATTTAGATAATGCTGCTACTGGTATGTGGGAGATAATATTTGTGCAGATCAGCATTCAGGCCAACTGTTTCCTGTCTCTTTCATGGATCACAGGATACTGTATCCTCTGCACCCATCAATAATTCGATCTCTGGGTATCTCGAATACATCCAGATCAAGAACACACCAAATCCACCCCTGAAGGACAGAGAAGACTATTTCTTTGCTAATAATTCCATCTCGAATTCGAGGCCACACGAGAAACTATTATTTATCAAACTGATACGCCACTACAGCTCCCAAAATAAAGGTATAACCTTTCAAACTTCCTCCAGTCCAAATGGAATACCAAAACCGCAAGCTACATGGCGGAAGTGGAGCCCTGAAAGCGCGTGAGCTTTATCGTTCTACTTTGTCCCCAACCGAATTCTGCCGCCCCCGTGCCGGAATTTCACCTCAAAATTCGGACCGGCCGTAAGGAAGTATCCAAAAGAAGCGATATTTGCCCCAAGTACCCACAAATAAAGCAAAATTGCCTCAAGAAATAGCAGCACCACGGGGATCTCCCAAACGGACAGATCGGATGGTGAAGCTTACCTCCAGATGTCGTGCTCGCGCTCCGCGGCGGCGGCGGCGGCCGTGCGGCGGGAGGCGGGCATGGGGGTGAGCCACTGGGAGAAGTCGCGGTCGAAGAACTCCCAGTCCGGGAGGAGCACGCCGGCGATTGCCAGGATGCCGAAGACGTACGTGGCCACGGCCTTCCGCACCGACGCCGTGGCCACCCCGGTCACCACCACGGCCGCCGCCAGCGCCACGAGGCTCCGCCGCAGCAGCTCGTCCCTCCCCATCATGCCTGCTCCGGCGCCCGTACGTGGCCGGCCCCACCAGCCCCTCGGAGACTTCTCGAGGCTCGTCCTCGCTCGCCAGGAAGAACGAGAAGCGCGTGTGCCCTGCGCCGCGCGCCCCCTGTGAAGTTTTGCTCTCGGCTTCGCTGCTGATAGGTCTCTCTGACTCTTCCTTTTTTCCTCCCTGCTCGCTGCTTACTCGTATGGGCTCTGGCCTAGCGACATGGACTTGGCCTTCTTTATGGCGTGTGGATTAGTTGCCCGCCGAACTGACATGATGGGCCCGCTCAAGCTAATTAGCCAGCCAGATGCTACTATTCAGCAGTTAATGAAGCTGCTAACGAAAAGTTGAGCAGCCTGGCTGCCGCAGATTGGAAGATTAAGTTGTGTTTTGCAATCTAAAGTGTAATAATCTGGAGTGTTTATGCCCAGCTCCCTCTTTTCCTGCATTTTAGATCAACAACTACCACCCACTCATGTGTTCTACGCCACACAAATGCCCTTTGGATTCTGAAATCTGAACATATAAAATAGAAAATGAAAGATTTCGGTGCCTGCATACTGTATCCCATTAAAAACCCGGGAAAGAAAATGCAATGATAACATACATTACAAAGCATATATTATTAGAAATTTTAGATGTTATATTTTCTAATGATAAAATTATTGCATTGTATATTTTATATTATATTTGTCAAATTGATGATCTAGGACACGCACACGACCTGTACATTGGAATGGAGGGAGTACTCTATATAATATAATATTCATACAAAATAAGTTAAAAAGTCCATGATGTTAAACTTGATACCTTTTTCTTCAAAACACCATGCAAAGTATAACAGATTCATATGATTTTAAATTCTACAGACTAGACAAATATTATAAGAAAGAAATTCTACTAAGCAATAGAATCATCTAAATTCTTGTAGAATTACTTTAAATCAAATGCGTGCGAAATTGCGCAGTGGACATTAAAATGGGATGTTCTAATACTCCGGGGGCACACCCATGCAAAATGTTGATTGCTTTTCATGTGCATAGCCTCAAATGCAAGACCCTAATTACATTTTCCAATCACAACTACTCCCTACAATCTATATGAGTTGTTGCTGATTTAGTACAATTTTGTACTCCCTTCGCTCTTAAATTTAGACAAATCTAAGAAATTCTTTTATGTACGGAGGGATTTCCCTAGCCCGCGGGCTGCTGGAAGGGTTGGGAGCGACGGATCATGCAGGTTGTCAGCTGGTGACGTGGATGCTACTAGCTTTGTTTCAATAAATGAGGCGGTCCAAGGGTCCCTCTCACGCCAAGACGAAGATCTGCTTGATGCATGTCTTCATTGATCTAGCCGGACTGTCGAGTTTCGGAAGACTCCACCGGCGAACTCCACTGGGCGACTCATGCCTAAGGATTTCCGGATTATATGGGATTCAGTCGCATGTAACCGTGTTTTTCTGATTGTTTGGTTTCAGTGGGAGCGATGCGAAACTCTGTTGCCATCGTGGAACATGTCTCTAGTTCCATGGTGAAGTCATGGGAGGTGAATAGCATGGAAGCCAAGCTATGAGGACTAGTAATGGTGGTTTGAGACCTGGTGGCCATGAGGAATTGGCTTTCTGATTCATGAATTGGAACAGTGGCATCGACAAGTGGGGGCGACAACAGAGGAGGAGTTCAGAGTCTGAACTTCAGGGTGAAACCCAAGGGTCTGGTCTTAATTGGTTGTGTCTCGCAATGGTCTTGTTGAAGGCATTATTCTTGTGAGCGCGGACTTTCGCCATGGTGAAAATATATGGTCTATGATCAGGGCAATAACGACGATTGTGCATTGTTTCCTTCTTGAAGGCATCACTTTTGGAGAATATTGATTTCTGGTGATGTCTTGGTGGTGTTTGGTGTCTTGCTATAAGGAGTGGATCACTATAACCAGACTTTTTTTTGTTTTTTTCGGATGTATGCATTCGAATTGCCATTAGGACACATTGTGTTGTTGTAGAGGCTAGATGTAATTGGTATCCACGGTATTAATATATTCCCTTTATCGAAGAAAATGTATGGATGGAGTACTAAATCAGTAGCAACTCATATGGATCGAAGAGAGTACCATTAATAGTAACTAGAATAAACCCAAAATATACACTACTGTTCAAAATTCTAGAAACCATTGCACATTTTGGGGACGTAATTTTAGGGCAACACACCACTCCCTCCTCTAGTTTGCAAAAATTTGGCATGCTGTATAAGGTCTACTAATTTTTTGATTAGCTTTTGCTATTAATATGTTCTATATAAATAGATTGCACACTTGAAAATCAAATAAATGTGTTATTTTTTTGGAATTAATCAAATAAATGTGTTGATTTGCTTCAAAATGTACATGAAATGTGATAATTTGGTAGGTTTCATGAATACCCCTTCATGCCAAAATGTAGTGCATATGAGGGTTTTTTTAAAGTCCAACGATGCAATGTTTGTCCAAGAAAAAAATCAACATCTACAACATCAAATAAATATTATTAGAACCACCATAAAAAGTACTTTTATATTATATGTATTTCACATTTTGATGTTATATTTTTTATATACTTGATCAAACTTTATATCGTTTGACTTTTAAAAAAACATATGCACTACAGTTTAAAATAGAGGGTGTATATTTTTTAACAGGAGTTAGCAACCTACTCCTGCCAAAATATTTATTTAATAAAAATAGAAGGGGCCACAAGGGGCAACGTTTTTTGTTTTAATTTTTCTCTCGCCTTATCAAAATATGTTCTCTTAAGTAACCAACTTTCCAAGGTGGTAGAAACCGACATGGCGTTTTTTTATGGGTTCAAATGCACCTATTATAAAATTAAATTTTATATATTTTTTAAACTGTTAAAACAATGAAAAAAAATCTATATGTACATCAGGACATGCTATGTTCGCATACAAAATGTTGTAGAAAAAAAAGGCATTTTGTGTGGTTTTTGTAAAAAAGATAAAAAAATCTTGTGAGAGCACTGAAAATTGTCTTTTTTGCACAAGTCACAAAAAATGTCTATTTTCGCGAGATTTTATGTGCGGATATAGAATGTCCAAATGTACACCTGGATTTTTTTTCTTATTTTTTAGCATTTTAAAATATGTTTTTGAGCAATTGGTTCATTACACCTACTCTATCTATTCTCTTCTAATTGACTCTGATTTAATACAACTTTAATCAAATAAGAGGGAACGGAGGGAGTATGCGCCAAAATGGTTATCCGGGTAGAAACTTGTATGCTTACATGTATAGATGTAGTTCAAGTACAAATATATATGTATCTACGATTTGTTAATCGATGAGAAAAAAGAGCTGAAATGTCACGAATATATTTCCAGAGATCCAGTATAATCGAAATGGAGGTAGCATGACTGTATGCCTATATGATTTGGAGCTAACATTTTCATTTTGTAGCAAATAATTTTTGCCTAGCTTAGTTTGAGCCACATTAAGCTTGACCAAGAGAACCTTGCAGTACCTTCTTTTTTCTATTTTACGGGTTACTATGTTGCCAGATTTTAGAAAATAAATCTTAGTTAGCTGTGGTCGGTTCAAAACAAACACCGGCCAGCTAACTTGATCAAACTCGTCTAAATCAGTGGGTGTGACAATGTTGGCTAGAACAGAGAGACCCCAAACTCTCGGTTTCTCCGGTTTGCACCTGCTCGCTTCATCCGGAGTATTGTATTGCGTTTCATCTCGCTCGCTTGCAGACCTCGTACAAGTTACTCCAAGAGGATTGTCTCTACTATAGACAAAATGCTCTACAATTGATGAAAACCAACTAGTTAAGTCAATTAACACATGGACCATCTCAAAAAGAAATAAAACATGCATGGACCCCTTTGCTAGAACTTAAAATAGGGACAACATAATTAATGAAATCATTAGTGCTTGTTGCTCAAAAAATCATTAGTGTTTATTACACCCTATTAGTGACTCATGCAAAAGGATATCCGGGTAGAAACTTGAATGCTTAGACTAGTCATAGTGGGAAGTAACATGCACATGTTACTACTCTATGTTACTACCTTCATAGTGGGTAGTAACACATGTGTGGTGTCATGCAAAGTCATATTAATTAGGTTGTAGACTCATCTAGTCTTGGGAAATATGATGTTATAGTAACATAGCTAGTTACCACAATGCTTGTTTTCTCAATTAATAACATGCCATGTCATCAAAATGCTTAGTTGGTATTGCATGTAGTTCTGTGTTACTACCTAAGTTACTCCCACTATGAGTAGTCTTACATGTATAGTATCATGCCAGATCTAATGAATCCTATAGGCCGCTTCCCTGGCATCCTAGCTGCCGCAGCACTAGCCACCTCCACAGTTTGTTGCGCACCTCTTGTACGCTCGAAGCACTCCCGGCCCGCCACCACACCACCCACACGGCCAAAATAGCCACCAACACCATCTTGGAGCCGCTGCTCCGTCCACGTACCAGCCACGTGTGCCCGCAATGCTAGCCCGCCACGGGCGCATATCTGGTCTACCCGGTAGCCACCACCACCAACTTTCGCTCCTGCACCTCGCGCACCTCGCACCATGTCCCATTGTGTCGCCCTGAACAAGCGCATGTAGCCCCCACCTCCTGTCGGAAGTCGAGACGGAGGAAGTCGACCATTACTCAGCCCCAACACGGCAGAGAAGACAACACCTCGTTGTCCATCCTTGCAAGCGCCACAACCTTTCCTGCGTACTTTCTTAGGCGGCGGCAAGGGTAGAGCTATGGGTAGTACGAGTGGCTGCTAGGGTTTCGTGAGGCCTCCCGTGTAGCCCGATAGAGGGTGACACGCGAGTGAGAGAGAATCGTTGTTGGTAGTGAGATCCTTCCTTTCACTCAATCCCTTTAAATAGTTTTTCACCTAGAGCACTAACATGATGGAGAGTTTTTATCTACACTAAAATGAGCGGGTTTGTGCTCTTGGAATTATCTCATCTAATACCATCTTAGTAAAGAAACTATTGAGGATTTTTTTTAGGGAATCGGAATAATCCCCTCCAAACCTCTGGAAATGTCTAATGAAGTTACACTAGAAATAAATAAGGCCGGATGGAAATATCTTATGAAATTACATGCAGAATAGTCCATTGGAAAGATTTATTCCAATCCTACAAAGCAATTAAACCAACAAGACTTTCAGTGAAAACTCCTTAGAAACAGAACCTTCAAAGCTCCTATGGAATTCCTTTGAGCGCCGTAGGAGATCCTTTGACCAACACTCCATCTCCAAGGGCACGTACTACAGAACTTTTGAAATGCCGTAAGAAACCATAGTAGTACGTGACATGTCAATATACATCTTTTTTCCATCCTTACGTGTAAAATTCAGCAATCCAGATAAAACCTTACTTTTCGTGTCATAGTATCTACAGGTCTATGGTTCGTTATGTATCTTTGGCTGCCTTCACAAGAGTACAAGATTGTGTTCTGGAAGAAGAAAGAAATTGAAGACCTCGAAGATTTGTTACTATCTTTTAGACTTTATTTTGTAATCGTTAGAGTCAGTTCATGTATCTCTACCATGTACTATTTGTTACTATGAATATATGTGGTATTGATTGTCAAAAAAAAAAACAAGAAGAAGAATAAAATCCGTACTGTCGGCTTCGCGGTCACGGATCGACTATTTTTTGGGACTAATGTTCGTAGACTGATGAAAGCGCACGTTTTCCTGTTGCTGAATGATGACTAATCGCGCGTCAGAATCAGATGGACCGGCTCCTTGCGACAGATAACCGAAACCGCAGCTTTGCCTATGCCATGTGGGCCGGTCTCGGCTGATCATCTACTCGGGTGAGTCGCATTCGCACGGTCGCACGTACGAACGACAGGGGACTATGCCATGTAGGGCCGCGTGGCGGGCTCTACCGAGATCGTCGTCTCTGGCAGGAAGTAGGCCGCAGGTGGGCCCGGAACGGTTGCGGGATTGAAGATCTCGGCGACACGCTCTCTGATGGCCAAGGTTTCGTGCACGCCTCCGGTTCCTGCCCGCCGCTAGACACGCCGTGATAGTGCAATATGCTGGTCGCCGGTCAGCGGCTGCTGGAGGTGGCTCACCCTCGTCACCCGTTCGTCGTATCTGTCTACGAAATGTTCAAAACAACAAATAACCTGACTAGTTCAGTTTAGCTAGACATAAATCCTCCATAAGACTATTTTAAAATTTTAACCCTTTTTAGTAACATCAGTTACAGGCAATGGCGGAGGCAGAAATGTGTATATTATGTATGTTGAGAGGAGCCGGTTAGAGTATAAATTCCAAAATCCACTCATCCGATTTGTCATTTCGAATCGGCCTTGCCTCATTTCATGTTGAGTCATGGCAAGTGGATCCATTGTTGTATTGTCCACATCAGGATCAACATGTGTCTCACTTTGAATCTCCTAAAAAAAGTGTATCACTTCAAGTCAGACTGCAATCAAGAATCACCTTCTCTGTGGAAAATAACTTGTGAGAGCGTTGTCTTCTAACGAATATGCATTCCAAACTTAGCATTATGCCTTCCCTTCAATTTGACTACACCACTTGGGTCATTCCACTTCACTTCAACCCTCAATTTTTCCGCAACCTCGGCATAGGTAGGACTACGGTCAAACACCATCACAAACTCCTCTAGGTCAACCTCGACTTTACCTTTCATAAGGCCTCCTTGTCCACATCATGGACACTCACAATTCTTGCCATCAAAAAATAATTAGAACAACCAAATGCATCAAGGATAAATATTCACTAAGCTATGCATTTGAAAAATACAATAACAAGATCTACTTAGACATGCCAAGTTTAACACCAAATCCTAGCCACATGCCCTAACCCTAACTACATCTAGGCCTCACTAGGGGCGGATCTAGGATCAAATTTGTGAGGGGGATGTGCTAATTGGAGGAAACTTTCATCTCTAAGTGGAGGAAAATTAATATTTAAGCTTGATAATACAAGGAGACTAAGAAATTGAGTTGGGGTTCAAGTGTTGTGGTGTAGTGGTAGCTGCCCCCAATGGGCAACACGATAGATCCGCCCTTGGGCCTTACTAAAACTAACAAACACCATAACCCTAACCTGCGAATCATAAGCAGAATGCTTCATAGCCATCATACAAGCCACCATTGGCCAATGCAACAAGAATAAACCATGCCTCTTTGGACAAATGCCACCAAAATATATAAGATTTGAAACGGACAAAACCAAGGGAGATGGGGGAGAGTACCTCTACACATGTAGGGGAGTCGAAATCAACGAAAAACGGAACCAAAATCGAGGACTTCGAGAGGGGATGAGTTAGACGAGCTTCGGGGTCGAGTGGAGGAAGAAAGTTGGTGTAGGTGCCGGTTGGGCGGACCACCTACGGCCTTAGCCATTTAACGTCTTCCAGAGGATAGTGCCCCACACAATGACACTACGCTAGATAAGGTAGCGTCCATGAACATGACGCTCCCTAATAGAGCCATGGGCATGCGTTTACTCAAGGCGCTGCCTAATAGAGCCACTACAAGGACGCTACATTGAAGAGGGTAGTGCTCCCACGACAGGCGTTACTCAAAAAAGTTAGACATTGTAATAGTTTCGCCAAAGGTCTTTGTTTTGCTGAATTTTGCCAATGAAGTTAATTTTGTGATCTGAGAAACCATGCGAGGATTTTGTGACGGGTTGGGCCTCGACGAAGGGCGGGCATGTGAATAGCGTGCTATACTGCCGAACGATGTCTACTCTCCCATAGGCCAAGTAGGCCTGTTTGCAGGTTTTTGTCCATCCATTTCCATTGGGTGAGATCTCATACGGAGACGTACACTGCAATGACACATGTCAGGAACTTGCTATTCTTAATAGTGATTTTGTTGGAAGAAAGAGACAGGGAAGAAGAAGAAGAAGAAAATATAGTGATGACTGTTCAATGAGAGGAAAAGCTCCTGCATAATGGATTCCGAGCAACTAGTCCCGCATGCAAGTGGCACATGGTATTATTTTCTTGCTAGTTATGAGACAGTGATGAGCGAACTAGAAAGCCGGATTTTTTTTTTGAACAAGAGAAAGCCGGATTGAGAGGATCGAATCAACACAACGCTCTCCATAGGTCAAGGCCCGTGAGTCCATGACCTCGTGTCGATCACTCGATCTACCTTACTAGTAAGTAGCACGTGCTTTACACGTTAACGGATAAATTAGAAGAGCGTAATTTTTGTAAAGCGTTATATATTATATTACTAATTACATAGTAGTAATTAGAGACACATGGCTCCAGCAAAAAAGAACTTGAACTATCATGTTATATATTCAATTGAATTTACGACCTATCTTAAAATTTTAAGATGAGGCACACTATCGGTGTTTATTTTAAATAAAGTTAACATGTGACATGTTATTTTATTTTAACTACTGATGTTGTTTTAGAGTAATTAAAATATGCAAATAGATTTTTTTTTGAATACAATCAGACTGTAGCAAATGCTCAGAGACCAACTAAACACACATATATGAAACGTAGAATTGTAATAATAAAAATACATGCTATGAACTTTTGCATAAATGTGTTTTGGGTCATGCCAAATCAGATTATACACAACACAAATTCTGGATGCAATAACAAATTATTTATGGAAGACGTGCACATCACGCCAAAATCTCAATTCGTAGAAAAAATTGCTAATCTTTTTTTTTTTGTGAAGAAACACAGAAACAAACTATCCCTTGGAAAATCTAGTATTAACGTTCTGTTTTGAAGCCTTATGTTTGTATGTAACGTAATGCGACGAATTACACCATGAATTGTTTTGATGCAATGTAGATAATGGTTAGCAATATGCAACACATAAAATCTTTAAAAAAAAAAGTGCCACAAAAGAGTTGTCCCGTAGTCACATTTGTGACGGACATGCAGACATGGAAAATCCAACTCAACGACCTGCCGCACACGCCGCAGACAACATCCTCCCGCATTCTACCCGGGCTCGCATGTCATTCATTCAGAAAAGTAGTTAAGGAGTTCTCGATAATTTCTGGTCAAATTGAACCATCTTTTTATAGAGACGGTTAATTCAAAAATTGAAGGTCGTAATTACTCGACGTCGCACACCCTACCATTGCCGGGGATACTCACAGTCGCGCGTCCTACTGGCCGCCGTCCTCGGCCTCGATGTGACAGGAGGGACTGGCAGTCGGGGCCACGGCGCGAGCTCCAGACCTACTTTGGATCCATTTGTGGTACATAAATGAGAAAATACGGGTGAAGGCCCTTTAGTTCCGCGCATCTGGTTGCCCTCTTCTCCACCAGGGCATACTGCTCGGCATCCGTGAGCTGGCGAGCGGCCGCTTCATGTTGGATGGTCTGGAACGATGCGAGCAGAGCCCGCTACTCGCCGGTGACATATGGCATATCACCATCGTCGTTGAAGTCGTCGAGCTTGTCGACTTCCTCGAGCTCCGCTTCCACCCATGCGTCGATTGCGAGCTGTTGCGCAACTGACATTTTTGCACGCGCTTGCGCTGCCTGGGCCTCCGCCAAGTTGACGTCAGTCTTCGCCCTCAGCACCGCGGCATGCGTCAGCATCTTCACTATTGTAGCCACCTTGGCCTGCACGTCAACAGGGCGGTTGGTGGTTAAACGACGGGATGTGCCGACATTACCATTGTGATTTCCATAATGGTGGTAAAAGAGACGCGTCATCCCGGTGGGGTTTTCTCTGGTCCAAATGGACAAGGGAGAAGGCGCAACCGTAAATCTATCTACGTGCATACCCAAACAAAAGAAAATAAATAAATTTGTTGTCCAAAATAGGTTAGGCCGCTAGATGTCATAGAAGAACCTTAAAATATCATTTTGTTGGATGCAAACCTTATACTGTTACACACCAAAAAAATCATATAAATTATTAAAATATACATGAGAAGGGTAAGTGTTACACTCTAATTACAAGGAGATACAACTACGTCGAATCTCGAAAAGTGTCTTTGGCTCATGGGCACCAGTGCTCCTGCTATTTAAAAAATTCGAAAATCATACATATTTGTTTCGAAAAAATCTGAAAATAAATCTAGTCATAATAAATGACGTAACCTACAAGCGTGTAAAATTTTAATATGAAATTCTTTATATTGTAGACTACACAAAAAAGACAAAATCTGTTAAAATTTGGAGATTCGAAATATGCACACCCAGATCCACACGTTTGTTATTTCTGTGTAGCCCAGAATTTTTTGTATTTGAAATTAAAATTTTGCACATTTATGGGATAATTCATTGGCTACACCATGATTTTTTTCTCTAATTTTTTTAAAACACATAAATATGATTTTTATTTTTTCTTAAATAACAAGAGCACTGGTGCCCAGGAGCACCAAATATATGTCCGTCGAATCTTCCCTTTTATTCGAACCTAGCTAGTATAAGTTTGACCACAGAAGATCATATGTGAAGCTTTTTAGACTGCACAACAGCAACATCAACTTGCCACCTTGGCATCCTCGCGCTCTTCTTCCAACTTCTCTGCTTCTACTCACTTCTGTGCTCACTGGCTCACCATTAATCGTCTCAGTCATCCGCACCATCGCCACATGTGTTAAGTCAAGGTCGAGTTAAAAAAAAAAAGACTCTGAAGAAGGACATTTGAGGTAAGCTAGCCATACGCCGTCGTTCTTTCCTGCCTGAAGCTTTCCGAGCATGGCAGGTCTTGTCCACGTGAACATCCAGCAGGTAGTTAAGGGTATCTCCAACCGGCTGATCCAAATGGACGTGCTGGGTCGTCCATTTTGAGCCGTTTGGATGGTCGACCGGACACGCGGACAGCGGCGCGCGTCCGCGTCTCCGTTTGGGTCGCGCGCTGCGCCCAACGCGCGGACGCAGCGCATATGAAATAAAACAAAAATCAAAAGGAAAAAGGAAAAACAACAAAACATAAATTTAAACTAGTTGGTAATTAAACTTAGCCCTATTTTGGGCAATTTTTACACAAAAGAAAGCCCTATATGGGCTTTAAACTAAAAAAAAAAAAAACCTAGCCAGGCTTTGCGAGCAGGCGGTGGCCGCCGGCAGTACTACCCCCAGTAGTACTCGTCGTCGTCGGTGTCGATGACGACGACGCCCCCCGGCGGCGAGGCGCTGTTCCGGCTAGAAACGCCGGAGGGCGGCGGGGACTCCAGCCAGGGCGACCACTGCGCCCTTTCCCAACCGGAGTGCGGGTTCGGCGGGCTCGCCGGCCTGCGCAGTCGCGCCCTCCGCGCGGACTCCTTGCGGAGCTGCTCCTCCTCCTCCGCCCGGAGCGCGGCCCGGCGCTCCTCCTCCGCCAGGAGCGCGGCACGGCGCTCCTCCTCCTCCCGGAGCGCCGCCTGGCGCGTGTCCTCCTCCTGCCGGCGCGCCATCTCGAGGAAGGCCCACGCCTCTGCCTGGGCGTTCTCCTGGGCCTTCCTGGCCTTCTCCGCCACGGCGGAGACGCGCAGCGTCTCAGCGAGGTGCGGCCATTTGGCCAGCTCGTCGAGGTCGCACCGTGATACGTCCAATTTGCATCACTATTTTATATCATAATTTGCTGTTATTCATTGATATATTTCATATTGGGACACAATACTTATGTTATTTCATCTATTTTGCATGTTTCATGATTATTTGGAGATCGCGCACCGGAGCCAGGATTCTGCTGGAAAAAGCACCGTCAGGCGGAAGATCAACTGTGGAAGGAAATTATACCAAAAATCCTATTTTTCCAGATGACGGAGAAAGCCAGAAGGGGGAGTCGAGAAGACCCAAGGTGGGGCCAGACCACAGGCCGGCGCGGCCCATGGCCTGGCCGCGCCACCTTGTGGTGTGGGGGCCCCACAGCCCCTTTCGCCTCCTTTTCTTCGCGAAACCCTTCGTCCCGAAAACCTAAGCTCCGGAGGGTACGTCGCGAAGAGCCACGGCCCGCCTCGCGGGGCGGAGAACACCGGAGAGAAAAGAGCTCTCCGGCGGGCAGGAATCCACCGGGGAAATTCCCTCCCGGAGGGGGAAATCGACGCCATCGTCACCGCCATCGAGCTGGACATCATCTCCATCGCCATCACCATCATCTTCATCATCATCACCGCCATCTCCACCGCAACACCTCATCACCGCTGTAGCAATTTAGGTTTGATCTTGATTGTTTGATAGGGGAAACTCTCCCGGTGTTGATTTCTACTTATTATTGATGCTATTGAGTGAAACCGTTGAACCAAGGTTTATGTTCAGATTGTTATTCATTATCATATCACCTCTGATCATGTTCCATATGATGTCTCGTGAGTAGTTCGTTTAGTTCTTGAGGACATGGGTGAAGTCTAAATGTTAGTAGTGAATTATGGTTGAGTAATATTCAATGTTATGATATTTAAGTTGTGGTGTCATTCTTCTAGTGGTGTCGTGTGAACGTCGACTACACGATACTTCACCATTTATGGGCCTAGGGAATACATCTTGTACTCGTTTGCCAATTGCGGGGTTGCCGGAGTGACGAAACCCGAGCCCCCGTTGGTATATCGATGCGAAGGGATCGCAGGATCTCGGAGTTTAAGGTCGTGGTTAGATTTATCTTAATTACTTTCTTGTAGTTGCGGATGCTTGCAAGGGGTATAATCACAAGTATGTATTAGTCCTAGGAAGGGCGGTACATTAGCATAGGTTCACCCACACAACACTTATCAAAACAATGAAGATTAATCAGTCGTATGTAGCGAAAGCACTAGACTAAAATCCCGTGTGTCCTCAAGAACGTTTGGTCATTATAAGTAAACAAACCGGCTTGTCCTTTGTGCTAAAAAGGATTGGGCCACTCGCTGCAATTATTTCTCTCGCATTTTACTTACTTGTACTTTATTCATCCGTTACATCAAAACCCCCGAATACTTGTCTGTGAGCATTTACAGTGAATCCTTTATCGAAACTGCTTGTCAACACCTTCTGCTCCTCGTTGGGATCGACATTCTTACTTATCGAAGATACTACGATACACCCCCTATACTTGTGGGTCATCAAGATTATTTTCTGACGTCGTTGCCGGGGAGTGAAGCGCTATTGGTAAGGAAAACCTTTACTGTTTGTGCTGATTTTATTTCTGCCTGCTGCTATAAGTCATTATGGAGAGATCTTCTCTTCAATTTCTATTTGGAAAATCTACTACTACTGCAACGGTAGTGGATGAGGCGCCGAGTGAGGAAGTGATACCATATAAAATACCTATGAAAATTATTGAACGTGTTATGGATAACCGCTATGAAGGGGATGGAACTGTCCATCCCGGTGATCATTTACTTGTTTTTGCATGAATTATGCGGGTTATTCAAATGTGCAGGTATTGCTATGAATGAAGTTAGAAAGAAACTATTCTCTATATCACCTGTCCGGTAAAGCGGCGCATTGGTATAAATTGTTGAAGAATGGTGATTCTCTTGATTGGGAGGACATTGTGCCTTTATTTTATTCTAAATTCTATCCTCCAAGTGAAATTCACAAAGATCGTAATCGCATATATAATTTCTGGCCTCATGATGGAGAAAGTATTGCCCAAGCTTGGAGGAGATTGAAGTCTTTAATGCTCAAATGCCCCATTCATGAGCTTCCTGGTAATGTTATTATTGATAATTTCTATGCAAGACTTTCTTTTCAAGACAAGACCTTGCTGGGATACTTCTTGTTCTGGATCATTTACACGCAACAAAGAAGAGTTTAAAAGGGACCTTCTTGATCGGATCCAAGAAAATACTGAAGGTTGGGAGAACGACAAGGATAGGGAATCAGGTATAATTTATGATTATAAATGCATTGAAGCTTTTATGGATACTGATAAATTTCGTAATATGAGTGCTACATATGGTCTTGATTCTCAAGTTGCTGCAAATCTTTACAAAGCTTTTGCCTCTCATTATGAATTGACTAAGAAGAATTTTGATAAGTATCCTGAACCGTATAAAGATAAAATTGATTCATCTATTAATAAATGCGTTGTAGTTGAAACTGTTGATCATGTTATTCCTGAAGCTTATATTGAAAAAACTCCTTTCCCTGCTAAAATGAAGGAGTACTCGTTATAAATAGTGTGGTTCATAAAAGTGAAAAGAAACCTATAGAACCTCGAAGAACAAATAAAAGTTGAACTCCGTTGTTGCAATAGTTAAAGATCTTGTGACTGAAAATGTGGAGGATGGTCATATTATTTTCTCGTGAAGATGCTTCTAATATTGTTTCACATCCTAATAAACTCAAACAAGTTAGTGTTCCTATGCTATCTGTTAGAATTGGTGATCATTGCTATTATGGTTTATGTGATATTGGTGCAAGTGTTAGTGCTATTCCTTATGAGCTTTACACGGAGATTATGCACAAAATTGATTCTTGTGAACTTGAAGATATTGATGTGGTTATTCAGTTGGCTAATAGAGAAACTATTTCTCCAATTGGTATTGTTCGAGATGTGGAAGTTCTATGTGGTAAGATTAAATATCCTGCCGACTTTTTGGTACTTGGTTTTGCTGCTAGTGATTATTGTCCTATCATTTTTGGTAGACCTTTTCTAAATACTTGTGGAGCTATTATAGATTGCAAGAAAGAGAAAATTTTGACTAAATTTGCTGGTGAATCTTATGAGTTTAACTTTTCTAAATTTACCAAAACTCCTTATAAAGCTGATTTGCCTAGTGATGATTTTAAAATGGAGCAGTGTGCATCTATTGTTCTTGTTCCTAATAATCCTTTGCAGCAACATTTGGAGAATAGCGAGAGTGAAGTTTTTAGGAAAGAAAGAGATGAGCTTGAGGAAATTTTTCTTCGCCAACCTATTCTCAAGCCTGATTTACCGGTGGAAGATTTGGGTACAACACCGCCACCAAAGGAAGATCCTGTTTTTGATTTAAAGCCTTTGCCTGATAATCTTAAATATGCTCATATTGATGATAAGAAAATATATCCTGTTATTATTAGTTCTAAGCTTTCGAGAGATTGAGGAAGAAAGGTTATTGGAAATATTGAAGAAACACCGAGGAGCTATTGGCTACACTCTTGATGATTTGAAGGGGATTTCTCCTTCTATTTGCCAACATGCTATTAATATGGAAGATGATGCAAAGCTCGTTGTTGAACATCGGCGTCGTCTAATTCCGAAGATGAAGGAGGTGGTAAGGAGTGAGGTATTAAAACTTCTTGAAGCTGGTATTATATATCCTATTGCCGATAGTAGATGGGTTAGTCCCGTGCATTGTGTTCCTAAGAAAGGAGGAATGACTCGTTGTGCCTAATGATAATGATGAGCTCATCCCTCAAAGAGTAGTTGTAGGGTATAGAATGTGCATTGATTTTCGAAAAGTTAATAAAGTTACTAAGAAAGATCATTACCCTTTACCATTTATTGATCAAATGCTAGAAAGGTTGTCTAAAAATACTCATTTTTGCTTTCTTGATGGTTACTCTGGGTTTTCACAAATTGCTGTTAAAACTAAAGATCAAGAGAAAACCACTTTTACTTGTCCCTATGGAACTTATGCTTATAGGCGTATGCCTTTTGGTTTATGTAATGCTCCTGCTACTTTTCAAAGATGCATGTCTGCTATTTTTCATGGCTTTTGTGAGAGTATTGTGGAAGTATTCATGGATGATTTTTCTCGTCTATGGGAATTCTTTTAATAGTTGCTTGCGAAACCTTGATAAAGTTTTGCGGAGATGTGAAGAAACTAACCTTGTTCTTAATTGGGAGAAATGCCACTTTATGGTTAATGAAGGAATTGTATTGGGACATAAAATTTCTGAGAGAGGTATTGAAGTTGATAGAGCTAAAGTTGAAGCAATTGAGAAGATGTTATCACCAGATTTTGGACGAATCCAGAGGTGGGCCGGGCTTGGAAGATTACCTGTGGAAGAATTCTAAGGCGGCCTGGCACGAAGGGTCTTGGGCTGAATTGCCCGTGTATCTTTATTTAGTAGTTTATTATTTTAGTTTAGAGATAGAATCCTAGTCGTGCACGGTTTAGTGCACGCCCTCATTAGAAAGTCCCCTGGACTATAAATATGTACCTAGGGTTTATGGAATAAACAACAACTCACGTTCAACCCCAAAAACAAACCAATCTCGGCGCATCGCCAACTCCTTCATCTCGAGGGTTTCTATCGGGTAAGCGACATGCTTCGCCTAGATCGCATCTTGCGATCTAGGCAGCACAAGCCCCACGTTGTTCATGCGTTGCTCGTGCTCGAAGCGCTTTTGATGGCGAGCAACGTAGTTATCATTAGATGTGTTAGGGTTAGCATTGTTCTTCGTTTAAGCATGCTTACGTAGTGCAACCCTTGCATATCTAGCCGTCCTCACGCCTATCTCAGGTGTGGGGGCGGCACCCCGCTTGATCATTATTTAGTAGATCTGGTCCGTTACGATTGTTCCTTGTTCTACAAGGATTAGTTTAATATCTGCAATAGTTTGGCCTTACAAAGGGGGGGAGGATCCTGTGGCACGTAGGGTGGCGTTCGCAAGTCCTAAACGGAATGTTCCTAGGATCAACTTCATGTTGGTTTTTTGGCCTTGTTTAGGATTGGCTTACGAGCACCGTACGTGGCCATCTGGCCCAACCTGGAGTAGGATGATCCGGTTATGCGGTGAAAACCCTAAATCGTCGTAGATCTCATTAGCTTCATCTTGATCAAGCAGGACCACCAAGTATTCGTGCACCCCGTACGGATCATGGGTGGATCGGCTCTTTGAGCCGATTCACAGGATAACTCCGAGAGCCGATCGAGGCTCGTATTTAACGTTTACATGTATGCCCCGCAGAAACTAAGCGAGGCAACCTCATCACCTTCCCGACCAGGTATAGGTCGGGTGGCACGCCCTTGCACTTCGCAACGCCGCGTGTGACCGGAAGAGCATTGCGGGCCGTCGCTCGGAGGGGTCTCAGCCAGCCGCAGCTCTAGGCTCCCCGGCTCTACAGTGTTGACAAGGCCGCTGCCCGCCGGTGGGTTTTGGCAGTCAACACATTCTGGCACGCCCGGTGGGACCATCGTCTACATCAGCCACATCGCCATCTACATCTGAGATGGCGGACGGCACGCCAGTCACATGCGACGAGATCAAAGCCATCCTCGAAGCCGCACTCTTCGGCTCCTCCCACCAAACCCACTCCCATGGCGTCAGGGGGGGGCTCCACGCCTGAAGGCGCACTTGATGGGAGAGATCTCTCCACCCCGTTGGAGGAGCGCACCAAGTCTCGCGAAGCATGGGGATCTGCCCAAGGAGCTCAGAAGGGAACATGACGGGATCAAGGCAACCCTTGGAACCGAACTCATCGGCTCCGCTGAGAAGACCCGGCCGCACGGTATCGGGCTTGGTAGAAACCCACGTCCGGGTTCCGGGTTCGACACGGTGGATCTCAGCCACCCCATAGATCGGCCAAAGTTTTCCTTTGGTGTCAATGTGGCAGGATCTGCAAGCCGCCATGACAAAGAGGAAACAGACAGCAGCCACTCCCGTGGCAAGGATGAAGAGGGAGCCGATCCGCGCGGCCAACCCCGAGGTGAGGACACGCGGTACCTGGCAAGGGAGGGAATAAGAAGCATGCGGTATCAACGCCCACACTCCAAGCACCCTCTCAGCAAATACGAGCAACGCCAAGACCGACGTCGGCGCTACAACGCCGACGATGAAAGGAATTTCTGGTCTGATGCCGAGGTCGGAAGGTACCGCCAACATGGTAGAAGCAACAACGGGTACGTTCGTCGCGCCGAAGGGAGGCCAAGGGGGCAGAGTGACATGGATAAGCACTGGGACTGCCCGTTCTTCAAACATTGCTGGGACTCAGGAATGAGCCGATTGCCCACAATCGGCAATTGCCCAGAATGCAATCAAAAAAGAAGGAGGCAGCCAACGTGTCTGTGTTCGAGCGCTTAGGGCCTCTCCCGCCACAAAGCAAACGCGGCCGAGTCACCTCGTTGGGCAGATCTTGAAGATTCGGAAGACGAGGGAGAAGTGGAAGAAGACAGGTACCACCGGCCAAGGTGGTGCCACGACGGACTCAGCCGTTCCCAGAAGCGCGAGGTTCAGCGATTGCGCGGCCTGGAGGAAGCCGAAAAGTTGTACCTGCATACGCTAAGAAAGGCACGGCCTGATCTGGCTGCAAAGGTTCAGCGAACCCTGGATGAAGAGGGTCGTCCACGGAAAATGGAGTGGCGCCCTAAACAAAGGAAAGCGGATGATGAGACATCGGCTGGCACAAACATGGTACTCGTCTTGCCGACAGAGCGTAGCGCTCCACGACTCTACGGAGCACACAAGGTGGACGACAGCAGGCGCATCAAGTCGGAGGTTGGGTTGGTTTCATCCAGCTCGACCAAGTAGCAAGATCAAACCAATGGGCAAACCAGGAGAGGCTGATCCTTGTGATCGGCCCCAAAAATTTACGAAGGGAACTTACAAAACCTTCAACAAGCAAGCAACGTGGAGGCCGATTCCAGCAATCGGCCAAAATTATCCTCACCTACCTTCTGCACTGGGTTCAACATGTTATCCAACAGCCGATACCATCAATTTTCTTGACAGAATCGGCTCGGGGGGGCACCCAGGTATATGAAAATACGAGGATATGCAACAGAAGCATCTCGTCTTGTGTTGATGGGTATTGAAATATGGGGGCCGATGCACAGGTCGGCCGTAATAAAAAAAAATGAATGAAAATTCGGAAAATTTTCGAACACAGCCGATGCAGCAGGCATCGACTTAAGGACATGAAAGCCGATGCATGGCCATCGACTCAAGGGAGATTTCTTCAAGGACAATGTCAGGAGCAGCATGGGCGCGCGGATCAGATCAATGATCAGATCAATGTCAGGGAGCCTATCTGGCCGGCAGGAACTGAAGGAACTCGGGGGGGCAGCCCACCTGAGGGCTCTCCGTTTTTTGGGAAGCCGATGTATATTTAAATCGGCTAGCTCGGCATAAGGAGCCCCCTCAGACATGATCGAGCCTAGGTCCATACAGCTCTGCTTTACCTTGGCTGAGACTCGGGGGCAACAAGCCCGGAAGATGCCCTTGTTTTTGAGAGCCGATTAGGGTCACCTCGGCCGCGGCTGCATTATGGTCGTCTCAGGCGAGAGCCGGGAAGGAAAAGCCGACGCCTAGTACGGGGCTTGGACGGTGCTGTTGCTCGCAAGAAAGGAAAGAAGTCCGACGCGTTGCTATCGGTCTTAGCATGGCAAACGGAGGGAATGAAATTGGAGCGATTAAAGGATAAATGGAAAGAACAATTTCATTAATTCCAAGGAGCGGCTTTACAAGAAAGAGCCGATGGCTCTCAAAAGAGGGATCCGGTGCCTAGTGCACTGCTACTACTAGTCCTATACTACTAGTCGTCGCTGTCCTCGTCATCGCCGCCGTCGACGTCGTCGGCGCTGCTGCCCCAGCCCTTGGCCGGAGCCTCTTCCTCCTCGTCATCATCATCATCCTCGCTGTCCGCCCAGGAGCGGAAGCGCTTGGTCGGCGGATACCCGATGGAGGAGGAGGAGTCATCCTCCTCCTCTTCCTCTTCGTCATCATCCTCGTCCTCGCTGTCCGCCCACATGCGGGGGCGCTTCTTCGGCGGGAGCTGGGCGGAAGGGGAGGCTTTGGCCTTCGCTGCTTCTCCTTCTTTTTCCTCCTTGTCGGAGGAGAAGGGGTTCACTGCGGGGTGGAGGCTGTCCTCGGTCTTCTTCTTCGGCGAAGATTGGGGGAAGAGTTTTGAGAAGGAAGAGGAAGAGGAAGACATTGCTACAGGAGGAGAGGGTTTTTTGGTGCCGATAGCTGGGATGGAATAGAGGATATGAGAGAGAGCTAACCGGTCGGCGCAGTTAAATAATGATAAATCTGGTGAAGGATTAATGCCATTACAACTTCCAAGGGATCGATGCTAAAGCTGTCAGGATTTTTAGAGAAGGCTGAGAAGACGGGGCATAATGATGACGGATGCTTGTAACGGCTCTGCTCTGCTACGACATGACCCTTCGAAGGGAAAGCATAATGATTTTGGAAATATTATTTCCAAAACCGAGGGGGCATGTGTTATCACCAGATTTTGGACGAATCCGGAGGTGGGCCGGGCTTGGAAGATTACTCGTGGAAGAATTCTAAGGCGGCCTGGCACGAAGGGTCTTGGGCTGAATTGCCCGTGTATCTTTATTTAGTAGTTTATTATTTTAGTTTAGAGATAGAATCCTAGTCGTGCACGGTTTAGTGCACGCCCTCATTAGAAAGTCCCCTGGACTATAAATATGTACCTAGGGTTTATGGAATAAACAACAACTCACGTTCAACCCCAAAAACAAACCAATCTCGGCGCATCGCCAACTCCTTCATCTCGAGGGTTTCTATCGGGTAAGCGACATGCTGCCTAGATCGCATCTTGCGATCTAGGCAGCACAAGCCCCACGTTGTTCATGCGTTGCTCGTATCGAAGCGCTTTTGATGGCGAGCAACGTAGTTATCATTAGATGTGTTAGGGTTAGCATTGTTCTTCGTTTAAGCATGCTTACGTAGTGCAACCCTTGCATATCTAGCCGTCCTCACGCCTATCTCGGGTGTGGGGCGGCACCCCGCTTGATCATTATTTAGTAGATCTGGTCCGTTACGATTGTTCCTTGTTCTACAAGGATTAGTTTAATATCTGCAATAGTTTGGCCTTACAAAGGGGGGGAGGATCCTGTGGCACGTAGGGTGGCGTTCGCAAGTCCTAAACGGGATGTTCCTAGGATCAACTTCATGTTGGTTTTTTGGCCTTGTTTAGGATTGGCTTACGAGCACCGTACGTGGCCATCTGGCCCAACCTGGAGTAGGATGATCCGGTTATGCGGTGAAAACCCTAAATCGTCGTAGATCTCATTAGCTTCATCTTGATCAAGCGGGACCACCAAGTATTCGTGCACCCCGTACGGATCATGGGTGGATCGGCTCTTTGAGCCGATTCACGGGATAACTCGAGAGCCGATCGAGGCTCGTATTTAACGTTTACATGTATGCCCACGCGGAAACTAAGCGAGGCAACCTCATCACCTTCCACGACCAGGTATAGGTCAGGTGGCACGCCCTTGCACTTCGCAACACCGCGTGTGACCAGAAGAGCATTGCGGGCCGTCGCTCGGAGGGGTCTCAGCCAGCCGCAGCTCTAGGCTCCCCCCGGCTCTACAGTGTTGACAAGGCCGCTGCCCGCCGGTGGGTTTTGGCAGTCAACAGAAGATGCCCTATCCGAGGGATGTTAAAGGTATTCGTAGTGTTCTTGGTCATGCTGGGTTTTATAGGAGATTTATTAAAGATTTCTCCAACATTTCAAAGCCTCTTACTAATCTTCTTCAAAAAGACGTACCTTTTGTTTTTGATGATGATTGTAAGGAAGCTTTTGAAACTCTAAAGAAAGCCTTAACAAGCTGCTCCTGTAGTTGAACCTCTGATTGGAATTTGCCTTTTGAAATTATGTGTGATGCTAGTGATTTTCTTGTAGGCGTTGTTCTTGGACAACAAGTAGATAAAAAACTGAATGTTATTCATTATGCTAGTAAAACTCTTGATGCTGCTCAAAGAAATTATGCTACAACTGAAAAAGAATTATTAGCTGTAGTCTTTGCTTGTGACAAGTTTAGATCCTATATTGTTGATTCAAAAGTCACAATTTATAATGATCATGCTGCAATTAGATACCTTATGACAAAGAAAGATGCTAAGCCGAGGCTTATTAGATGGGTACTTCTTTTGCAAGAATTTGATTTACATATTGTAGATAGGAAAGGTGCTGATAATCCTGTTGCTTGATAATTTATCTAGATTGGAAAATATTACTTATGATCCTGTTCCTGTTAATGATAGTTTTCCAAATGAACAATTGGTCTGTAATAAAGGTGAGCTCGCGAGACAGTCCTTGGTATGCTGATTATGCTAACTTTATTGTTTCCAAGTACTTGCCTCCAACTTTTTCAGCTCAGCAAAGGAGGAAATTCTTTTATGACTTGAGGCATTATTTTTGGGATGACCCACACTTATATAAAGGAGTGGATGGTATTCTGCGAAGGTGTGTTCCCGAATATGAACAACAAGAAATATTGAGTAAATGTCATGGTAGTGCTTATGGAGGACATCACGCCGGAGATAGAACCGCGCAAAAGGTTCTACAATCAGGTTTTTATTGGCCAACTCTCTTCAAAGATGCAAGGAAGTTTATTTTATCTTGTGATGAATGTCAAAGGGTTGGTAATATCTCCAGACGCAATGAAATGCCTATGAATTATACTCTTGTTATTGAACCATTTGATTGTTGGGGATTTGACTTCATGGGACCTTTTCCGTCTTCAGAAGGTAACACTCATATACTTGTTGCTGTTGATTATGTTACGAAATGGGTGGAAGCCATACCTACAAAAAGTGCTGACGGTGAGACCTCTTTAAGAATGCTTTTAGATATTATTTTTCCTAGATTTGGAGTTCCTAGATATATTATGACTGATGGAGGTTCTCATTTTATTCATGGAGGTTTTAGAAAAACTCTTGCTAGGTATGGTATTAATCATAGAATTGCTTCCGCTTATCACCCTCAAACTAGTGGTCAAGTAGAATTATCGAATAGAGAGATTAAATCTATTTTGGGAAAGACCGTTAATAAATCTAGAAAGAATTGGGCTAGTAAATTGAAGGAAGCACTATGGGCTTATAGAACTGCTTATAAAAATCCCATGGGAATGTCACCCTATAAAATGGTTTACTGGAAAAGCTTGTCATTTACCTTTAGAACTAGAGCACAAAGCTTATTGGGTCGTTAGAGAACTAAATAAAGATCCTAAACTAGCCGGTAATAAGAGGTTGCTGCAATTAAGTTCTCTAGATGAATGGGGAAGTGAAGCTTATGAAAATGCTAAACTCTTTAAAGAGAAAGTTAAGAAATGGCATGATAGAAGGATCATCAAAAGAGAGTTTAATATTGGGGATAAAGTCCTATTGTATCGGTCTCGTCTCGGATTCTTTGCGGGGAAATTACTCTCGAAATGGGAAGGACCATATGTTGTTGAGGAGGTGTATCGTTCAGGAGCAATTAAAATTAGCTCTCTCCAAGGCAATGCTACGCAAGTGGTGAATGGACAAAGACTCAAGCATTATATCTCGGGTGATTCTTATAATGTTGATGTTGATATTATTCAAGTGGAAACACCGGAGGCTTTCATCAAAGGATAAATTGACGATCCGCCGAACTCGACTTTGAATAGGTAACAGTACTGGTAATGAAAAGTTCGCAATTTACTTTCCGAACAATGTTTTTGCTGTTTTTGGAAAATATGAAAAATTACGAGATCGAAACGGAGTGGAGGAGACGCACGAGGGCGTGCCCCCATAGGCCGGCGTGGGCCCCAGCCTGGCCGCGCCGCCCTATGAGGACACCGCCTCGTCGCCTCTTTCCGACTCTGGTTCGACCTGGTACTTTCCGTTTGTTCTAAAAAAATTTACTATATAATCCCCCGGACCCCTGGAGGTCCGTATATCATTTTCTCGACGTGTTTTGTTTCGAGCTGTCTCTGCCAGGATCTATTTTCAATCTAGGAGCACCATGGCCTCCGACAACAAGGGCAAAGGGCCTTCGAAGGAAGAAGTGAAAAGGGAGTCGTCAAAACAAGAGCAACAAGCTGTTGGGAGTAAGCAAGTCTTGGTGGGATCGCGTCGATACTCGACGTTCTTTCTCTCATAACTTGCAGGGACCCTTACCACCTCGCTCTTGGCCTCGACTCTTTCCCGCTGCTGGAAGAAGCTCTACGGACTACCGATGAGTTTTGTGGTCAATACCGGCCTCTAAGAAGAGAAGTGGAGATACTCAGGGAGGAGAATTACCGACTCCGTAGAATGCTGGAATATTACTTGATGCCCGTCACCAGGTCGCCACCGCCGACTTCAGATAACAATGAATCTCTTCGAGACTTAGTGCAGATTTGCCAAGCTGAGAAGCTGAAGCTGAAGGAGATCTGTAAGAAGCGCATGAGGAATTCATCATCACCATCGCCAAAGGATTGATTCATCATCGGCATTGGCATCCCCTTGGTTTGTTCCAAGCTTGGGGGAGTGCCGCGGTATCACATCATCACTACCTTTTACTTTTTACTATCAAGTAGTGTCATATCATGAGTAGGGAGGTTATCGTATAAGATGGGTTGCAGTGTGGAAGTATCTCTCCTTTAGTTTGTCTATGTATCCCTTGGTGTGAGTTATCGTTATGAAATATTAATGAGAAGTCTTATCATTTACATATTGCACACCTTATTTTAGTTTGCAATTTCTACTATATGATTGATCTTGATTTTAGTATTGGTACCACTTTGGGAGCATTGAGTAAATCTATTTGGTTTTGGCAAACTTAGCATTGGTCAAATAGCAACAACACCTTGAGGTTTAAATTCAAAAAAAAACACCTTGAGGTTTAAGTAGAAAAGAGAAATACATATAGTTGTTTCATTGTCTTCCTTTCTTGTTAGCTCATAGCTTATTATTATGAAGTTAAGATTGTTTGTGCTTACAAGTAAGATGCATGATTGTTTTTATCACATGTATATTTGTTTGTTTCCCTCAACTCCTATGCTTGCTATTTAACCTTGCTAGCCAAAGACCTGCACTGAGAGGGAATACTTCTCGTGCATCCAAACCTGAACCCAAACCTATGCCATTTGTGTCCACCATATCTACCTATTGCATGGTATTTTCTGCCACTCCAAGTAAATACTTCATGTGCTACCTTTAAACAATTCAAAATTTATTACTTCTTATTTGTGTCAATGTTTTATAGCTCATGAGGAAGTATGTGGTGTTTTATCTTTCAGTCTTGTTGGGCAACTTCCACTAATGGACTAGTGGCTTCATCCACTTATCCTATAATTTTGCAAAAAGAGGCGGCAACGGGATTCCCAGCCCCAATTAATCAACTTTCATTAATAACTCTCTTCACATGTTTTGCTCGATTCATCGGTAAGCAACTTAATTTTGCAATAGACACTCCTCCATGGTATGAGATTGTTGGAAGGCACCCGAGGATTCGGTCAGCCATGGCTTGTGTAAGCAAAGGTTGGGGGGAGTGTCATCCTTAAATAAACTAAAGTACATGTGTAAACAAAAGAGAAGAGGGATGATCTACCTTGCTGGTAAAGATAACGTCCTTCATGGGAGCCGCTCTTTGGAGGTCTGTTTGGCAAGGGGTTAGAGTACCCGCTACCATTCGTTAACAACAACAAACACCTCTCAAAACTTTACTTTTATTCTCTTTATATGATTTCAAAACTGAAAAAGCTCTAGCACATGATTTAATCCCTGCTTCCCTCTGCGAAGGGCCTGTCTTTTACTTTATGTTGAGTCAGTAAACCTATTTCCCTCCATCTCAAGCAAGCATTTTAGTTGTTGTAATCAAACTATTATATTGTGATTTGCTTCATCATGTCTTTTATTCTTTCTTGTTTAGTACAAGTTTTACCTGAATGAATATAGCTTTGAAAGTCATCAATGATTACTATGATTGAGTATGCAAGTTTACCATAACCTTTAATATGAGAGCGCTGCTCAATAGATAAGTATAATCGTTAACTCGTTCTCCGACCAAGAACAAAGTTTGCCATCACCAATTATGATTTCTTATGCACCTTTATTTGTGATTACCTTATACTTGTTTCAAGTTGAGTTATATGAGGAAGTTGTTTACTATAATGTCTTGTGTGAATGAATATGATGCTTCTTGTCCGTATTTTATTTATCGACTCTTCACTCCATAAACATGTGGTCCTGTTTACCGGAGTTCGGTTTCGCTTGGGGACAAGCGAAGTCTAAGCTTGGGGGAGTTGATACGTCCAATTTGCATCACTATTTTATATCATAATTTGCTGTTATTCATTGATATATTTCATATTGGGACACAATACTTATGTTATTTCATCTATTTTGCATGTTTCATGATTATTTGGAGATCGCGCACCGGAGCCGGGATTCTCGCTGGAAAAAGCACCGTCGAGATGCAATATTTCGGAAGATCAACTCGTCGAAGGAAATTATACCAAAAATCTTATTTTTCCGGATGACGGAGAAAGCCGGAAGGGGGAGTCGAGAAGACCCAAGGTGGGGCCGGACCACGGGCCGGCGCGGCCCATGGCTCGGCCGCGCCACCTTGTGGTGTGGGGGCCCCACAGCCCCTTTCGCCTCCTTTTCTTCGCGAAACCCTTCGTCCCGAAAACCTAAGCTCCGGAGGGTACGTCGCGAGCGCCACGGCCGCCTCGCGGGGCGGAGAACACCGAGAGAGAAAAAGCTCTCCGGCGGGCGGGAATCCGCCGGGGAAATTCCCTCCCGGAGGGGGAAATCGACGCCATCGTCACCGCCATCGAGCTGGACATCATCTCCATCGCCATCACCATCATCTTCATCATCATCACCGCCATCTCCACCGCAGCACCTCGTCACCGCTGTAGCAATTTGGGTTTGATCTTGATTGTTTGATAGGGGAAACTCTCCCAGTGTTGATTTCTACTTGTTATTGATGCTATTGAGTGAAACCGTTGAACCAAGGTTTATGTTCAGATTGTTATTCATTATCATATCACCTCTGATCATGTTCCATATGATGTCTCGTGAGTAGTTCGTTTAGTACTTGAGGACATGGGTGAAGTCTAAATGTTAGTAGTGAATTATGGTTGAGTAATATTCAATGTTATGATATTTAAGTTGTGGTGTCATTCTTCTAGTGGTGTCGTGTGAACGTCGACTACACGATACTTCACCATTTATGGGCCTAGGGGAATACATCTTGTACTCATTTGCCAATTGCGGGGTTGCCGGAGTGACAGAAACCTGAGCCCCCGTTGGTATATCGATGCGGGAGGGATCGCGGGATCTCGCAGTTTAAGGCTGTGGTTAGATTTATCTTAATTACTTTCTTGTAGTTGCGGATGCTTGCAAGGGGTATAATCACAAGTATGTATTAGTCCTAGGAAGGGCGGTACATTAGCATAGGTTCACCCACACAACACTTATCAAAACAATGAAGATTAATCAGTCGTATGTAGCGAAAGCACTAGACTAAAATCCCGTGTGTCCTCAAGAACGTTTGGTCATTATAAGTAAACAAACCGGCTTGTCCTTTGTGCTAAAAAGGATTGGGCCACTCGCTGCAATTATTTCTCTCGCATTTTACTTACTTGTACTTTATTCATCCGTTACATCAAAACCCCCGAATACTTGTCCGTGAGCATTTACAGTGAATCCTTTATCGAAACTGCTTGTCAACACCTTCTGCTCCTCGTTGGGATCGACATTCTTACTTATCGAAGATACTACGATACACCCCCTATACTTGTGGGTCATCACACTGCTCGCGGGACGCCGCGAGCGCCGCCTGCAGCTCCGGGTCGTCTTCGTCCTCCTGTTGCTGGGTCTGCGGTAGGGGCTGCTGCTGGGGCTGCGGCTGCGGCTCGTCGATGTACAGGCCGCCGCGGCGGCGGCCTGCCCGCCTTGCAGGTGTGCGTGGCTGCGCGCGAGGCCGCGCTGTCGCCGACGTGAAGCACGTGTGCCGGCGCGCATCGTGCTCCACCTCGAACCACAAGTCCCAGTTGGGACTTGCGTCGCCGTACGCGGGGTCCTCCTGGATGTCCGCCGGCAGCTGCGCGCGGCGCCTCCGGATCTCCGCGACGCGGGCGCGGCCTGACGCCGGGATGGGCGGCACCGGAACCCGATCTGGGCTCAGGTGCCAGCCGTGGGGGAGGTGCACGTCCCCCCACGGCATTGGGACACCGGCGTCCCAGAACATCTGCGCCACCGCTACGGTGACGTAGATCCGGTTGCGTCTGGGCGTCGCCGGCGGCCCCATGGTGAACGCTGGCGGCGCGACTGGCCGGCTGCTGCCGGCCTCGTGGTCGTTGGCGGACGGCGCGAACTCACGCTTCGGGGCCATGGCGGCGCGGAAGCTTCGAGCTCGCGCGTACGGCCGGAGTGGATAGTGGGGACTGGATAGGGACAGTCCCCCTCCCCAGTCCACATTTAATAGGACTGGGGCACCGACATGTGGGCCAGCCAGGCGGACCAGCCGGACACGCGAGGACGGCGCGTCGGGCACGCAAACCCGGCCCAGATTTGGGCCGGGTTTGCGTCGTTCCGGACGCCGCGGCCATCCGCTTTTGCGGTGCGTTCCCGCGTTGGGCCGCATTTTTGTCCGGCTCGACCCAAACGGACGCGCGGGCGCGATTTGGGTCGCCCCGTTGGAGATGCCCTAAGACTGGGCAAGCGCGATGCCTATGATCATACCTGAGAAGGCCTGGATGGCTCTAGAATAATCTGAGGTCACTGTAGAGCGAATCCCTTCTATCTAAACCATCGGATAGACATTCATCAACGGTTAAAATTACTCCTCATCCATGCGATTCAAAATTTCAAAATTGCCACACTATATAGGAGTATAGATTTATTATGAATTTGTGATGGGTTAGTCCCGTGCCCATCAACTCTACTTTTGTTTTGCGGGGACATCACTTCACTTAGATGTGTCGAGAATCTCCAAGGAAGTAGGACAGAAACACGAGATAATAACCATCGTGTACATGTTCACGCAAAAACCAGACCTCATGCCATATGACAATTGATAATTCTTTCATGCTAAAGCTCTACTTTAATAAGCTTTGTCCAGTTTTGGTGATGGAGATGCGAAGATAGTGGCGCGTCTTCGGCTCGTTTCAGTGCTAATAGTTTTTGCTAGGTGGTTCACTTATCTATTGTAATTTTTATTGCCTTTAATGTTTTGTATACTATTGTTGATGATAATCATTAGATCGGTGGTTCTTTTCGTAAAAAAAATATTTAGAATTAATGTCATCACAAAGTTGAGTGGAGTCTTATGCCCGGCGGATCTCATGGGATCCGATCGGTTTTCGTGTTCCTTGGTGTGGTTTTAGGTAGTTTCTTCCGATCTACGGTTGTCATCTTTAGCGACGATTGTTGCTCTAGTTGGTGCGCTGGTCCTTTGTGACCTTACCGCGACAACTTCTCGTTTGTCTACTATAACAAGCTCTACTACGAAAAGCTTTGCCTGGCTCCAGTGATGGAGGGACGAGGACGGCGGCGCGCCTTCGGCTCATGTCAGTGTATGTAGTCGTCGCTTGGGTGTTCAAAGACATACTTGTAATTTTTATTACTTTTTATTCCGTTTGTACTGCTATTGATGATTATTAATAGATCGGCAGAATTTTCGCAAAAAAAAAGTTGAGTTGAGTATCTACCAAAGGAGTGGGAAGAAATACAATAGTATTTCTTTACCACAAACTCCGTCCAGAAATAAATTTAGGTTTAGCTTTAGTTCTAAGATGAACTTTTTAGATTTGACTAATTTGTAATTTCATAGAAAGAGAGACTGAAAAAGTAGCAGTACTTACAACACTAGGTTATATCACTAGTTTCTTCTTCAAGTTCAGTGTCAAGCGCGTCTAACGAAACTGGATTGTTTCTCGGTGGGCTTGTCCACAGAAAACTACACACATAAATCTTCGGCATGCGTCGTGGCTCATGTGTGTCCCATCGTTTAATAAGAGACAGGAGCATCAGCACATCATGTTGTTCCCAAAACACTGGAAACTGCAACTTCTTCCTTTCAACAAAAGTAAAAATATATCTAAATTTAGATAAAGTTGAGAAATCTATTGTTGGGAGTGATGTTTTGGCTCTTAGATACATATGTGCCCCTTATTGTGAAATGCATCTTTGATGTATTTTAAAATGTAAAAAAATCAAATAAGAAATTCAGCTTCACATGTTATGTGCGCACAAAGTTTTTCCATGAAAAATTGACTTGTCGTTTGCGTTGTGCAAAAAGATAAAATTCGATGCTAAAATAAGCCTTTTTGTAAGACATATTTTGTCTTTTTATATCGATCACAAAAAATATCGGTTTTTCCTGAAACTGTATCAACGCACATAGATTATCGAGGCACATAGATTGTTGAGATGTACATTTAGAAAAAAAAATATACAAGTGTTTTTCTTTTACATTTATTAGAAATAATGATTTTTTTATGGAACAGGCATTTGCATCCCCATGGCTTCTCGGCTCTAAAAGCATTCTTCCTTCTCAATGCCCAAACATCCATCCAGTGCATGATTTTCGATAGAACGGTAGACTGAACACTCAATCTCTATTTGACACAGCAACACTTTCCATCTCTCTTTCCCTTAGATCAAATAGGAAATCCTCACTTTTCCAAAACAGAAGAGAAACAAGCAACTAGCATGAAAGCGCTTGATTTTGATACAATTTTTTGAGTGTGGCTATGCATGGTATAGGGCTGCTAGTCCCGCCTGGTGTTGAGGGAACTAAAGTGAAACTCTCACATACATGTTTCTTAAGGAGGCTAGCTCGCTAAATGATACAGTCCTCGCCTGATGGATAATCTATATGCCGAATTGAATTTCGGTGAACGGAGAAAGTACTTAAATCTTGGAACTATGCGAGACAATTCAGGTCGAGTAGGAAAATGGCCCGTCCACCAGGCTCAATCAATGTTCCATCTTTCATTTTCCTTGAATGAACGTGCACCGAGCTGGTTGCATTTAGTAATGACAGTTGAAGGTTTAATGCCCACTAGCCTGGCCACCCGCCGACAGCGATCTTTGAAGGAAGGATTCCGACTGCAAGCTTGCAAGGTGAACTACAGATGGTGGTACGGCGAAACGCCTTCCTTACATTTCCACCAAGTCAAAATATAGACTCGAACTGCGATCCAGAAACAGAACAAATCATATACGCCCTCCATCCAGCGCATTGCTACCAACCTGAGAAATGACAGACTTATCATGAAGTGTGAATGTGTGATGTCCATGGAGTAGCTAACTTTGTGCCAAAAGTAAAATGGTGTTAGCCAACTAGTGTCGATTTCTGCATTTGGTGACCAACTCACCCACCAAGGGTTACTTTTGGGTTTCATTATTTCGCCAGCTAGCTGTGTATTTTGATCTGTTCTGATATACACTATAAACGAGCACAGAGCTTCACATGGATTGCTCCTGTCTCTTGCAATATACTAGTGATAAACTGTACTGCATAATCTGCTGCCCATACTATGCATCCCTACAGTCCTGCTAGCTACACATCTCCAGGCATTAGTTCAATTCAATGGAGTACACCATATCTTAGCAGAAATGATTGTGCAATAATACATATTGTAAGTCTACAGAATGCCAAGTACTCCCTCCGTTCCAAATTAAGTGTCTGCAGCTATTTCCCAAAATGAGTGAACCTACACACTAAAACGTGTCAAGATACATCCCTATCTAGACCAAATCTGACCAAAGCTGCGACACTTATTCTAGAACAGAGGAAGAAGCATTATTACAGTTCTGAAAGTATTCAGTAAAACTTACGGAGTACATGTTTTCTGTCTTGTTCTCCTAAAATACCCATACTTCTCTAAACTGTGAATAAGCAATAAATGGATAGAACAAGTATGGTCGTTGGGCATAAAGGGGATGCTTACACTGATCGATAGATTTTTACATGAGTAAATAGGATAGGCCGCCTACTTTGTGATTGCAAATTTAACAACTTAGAAATATAAAAAAATCTATGTTCAGAAAACGGCTGACAGCAGATGAAGACAGCAAATAAGGAAATGAGGTAAGAGCAAGCCAAATAAACAGCTGCCTTGGCTACCATCAGAACACATGATAACAACACTTCACATATAGAAATCAGTTCTGGAACTTCAGATGTTATTATGTACTCGCTCCGTTCACTAATATAAGACGTTTTGGCATGCTAATTTAGCTTGTCAAAACCAAATTAGCGTGCCAAAACGTTTTATATTAGTGAACAGAGGAAGTATGTGACAACAACATGCATGCAGTTTCAGGTTCAAAATAGTCAGACACTAATTGTGAACAGTCTAACATATATGTTCATATTTTCATGCTTTGTGGGATGGTATGTTCAGACTACAGATACACGTATACTGCACAGGTATGCCAACGAATAATGATATACTATCAAACAGGGTTGGATCATGAGATCCATGGAGATTCAGACTAACCATGTACTCTATGGAGAAATTCTTGGATTAGCATACTTTCAAACTTTAGAGACAAGACATACCACACTACCACACCCCCAATTTGTGATTTTGGAACAATCATGCGCAAATGTTTCAAACTTCAGAGACAAAATATACCACATTCCCACACCCCCAATTTGTGATTTTGGAATGATCATGCGCAAATGTTCACTAGAGACGCATGCTTCAATATTGTAATAACCCAGCAAGACTTAAAATGCACACTCAACATGTGAGTAGGCAAACAGAAAGGAACTTCCAAATTTCTATACCACCATGTAAAACACAGCAGTTTACTTGGGACAACTTAGCAATTGCTTCTAACAGACTAACCTGAGGTTAGTCTACCAGCAAAATTGCCCCAATTCACTCAACCCAGAAGCAATTTCCTCACTAGACCTTCAAATTAGAGCCAACAACCGATAATTTTCCATTGTCACAATCATGCTGACACAATCCCAAAAGCCAAATTGCGTAGTAAATAGTACTGTGCTTTGTACCAGATAGTTACCATACCAACAGAGCTCACAATTTCATACCAAAAGAGGTCACAATTTCATAAAAGTACAGCAGTATTGTCTACACAATGCACTACTAGGCCATAGAACACTAGACTACTGAGACGCGCGGACAAGTATAAAGTTCACTGCAAACAAAAGCGGAATTCCCAGCGATAACATCACGAATAGTAGTATTTATCTAGCTATATGACCACACGATCACCATTCCATACTTCATAGTTCATACATCCAATCTTAGAGGCCCAAGCCCTGGAAGGGTGGGAACCCTATGTGACACAAGCAAGCAATTCAAGGAAGAAGCCGGTGCGGCTGGCGCTAGTCAATGCCGCACCTCGTCCTCGTGGAGGAGCATGTTGGGGACGCCCTTGAGGATGGGGAAGGAGCGGCCGCTGTCGGGGCAGACGAGGGCGCCCTCCTCGACGTGGATCTCGAGGAGCGCGTGGTGGAGGCGGCGGATCGCGCTGCCCTCGGCCTCCGCGGCGCCGTCCGCGAACAGCTCCGCCTCCGGCGGCTGCTCCGCGGCGAGGAGGTCCGGGAACCCGGCGGCGGAGGCGGCGGCGACGAGCGCGCGCCAGTCGAGCTTGGGGAGGATCCCGCGGAGGAAGTCGGCGTTGAGCTCCACCTCCTTGATGGAGGACTTGGCCACCTCCAGCGCCAGCGGGTAGCCCGTGCTCACGCCCCTCACGTTCGACGCCAGGAAGTTGTGCGTCAGGAGCCTCATAGCTCTCTCGATCTCGAGCTCTCGCGGGGTTTGGTTGGCCGGTCTGGTGGCGCCGCCGCCGACGATGGTGCTGCTGCGGGATAAAACCCTAGCGGCGGAGGGGGAGATTTGGGGAGAGGGGAAGCGGAAGTTGCAGCCTTTCAGGATGGGGGTTTTGGGCCGGTTGCCTTGATATTCTGATAAGCAGACAGGATGTGGAACTCCAAAAAAAACAGAGAGAATGTGGATTATGGAGGGACTGCACTCCGTCAATATTGTTTGAAAGCGTAAAATTGAGAAACCCGTTAGCGGCTTGAGCAGGCGGGCGATGGAGTGATGCCATAGCCCATAGCAGATCACGCCTTCTTTTTACAGAATTAATGGCAGAAAACCTATTCATTCTTGAGAGAAAAACCAGCTCATTCTACTATCAGCAGAATTGCGTTTGTTCTCAGCTCTTTTATGAGTGCGAATATTCCGCAACTAGTTCCGGCTGCACTCCTTTTTTTGTGACACTACCTCAATAACCTAAGCAACAAGGCTAGTCCAGAGAAAGATTTGTCGACTTCTATTTCTGGTTCTTCATCTGACACTGGTTGCTCGAATGTTATGCAAGGAGTGTCCAGAACAAGGCTGATGCTTGGTCTAGGCCAAGTTTAAGCGAGATGAAGTTGAATGTGGATGCGGCCTTTTGTGCTTCATCGCACGAATCTACTGCTGGTGTTGTCATCCGTGATCACCTGGGTTCTATAGTCATAGCGGCGAGCATCGCAGGGACGAGTGCAGTAATGCAGAAGACGCGAAAGCCTACGCGATCTGGGAAGGACTGAAAATTGTTGTCCACCACAACCTGAACCCTGTTACATTGGAATCTGATTGTGCGGTGGCAGTGTCTACCGTAAACAACCCTGCTCCCAGTGCATCCAGGAACTGACATATCTACAACAACATCAGCGAAACTAGAAGCATGCTACCGAATCTCTAAAAGTAGAAGGAGTTGTAATACTGTTGCTCATAATTTAGCTCAACTAGCTAGGAATTCTAGCCACAGTATTGTGTGGCTAGACCCTTTCCCTGAAGCTGTTAAGGAAATGTGTAATCATGAAGTTGTGTGAGAGATGATTAATGTGTTTTCCCTTAAAAAAAAAAAATTCCAAACAAGTTGGATAGGCTAGATGTGAAACCCATAAGATCTCGTAACCAACTCATGGTTCTGACACATGAGTTTCTAAACAAGTTTTGTGACACTTTTAAGTTTCTAAAAAATATAAAATAATTTTTTGTGACACTTCTAAGTTTCTAAAAAAAATGTAAAATAAATTTTTGTGACACTTCTAAGTTTCTAAAAATGTAAAATAAAATTGTAGAAGTTGGTATGCTATATGTTGTGAACCTGGAAATTTTTGTTTCAAAATATGATCAGATGTGATATGTGCAAAAAAGAAAAGACACAAGTAAATAGTGTCATACTATTTAAACATCATTTATTCTTTTCGTGTAGATCACATATGTGTAGATCATATATGGTGATATTTTCGGACCAAGAGCAGAAGATACAACATAATGTAGGTCCATAATTTTAGTTTGCATTTTTTTTAGAAATTTAGAAGTGTCACTGAAAAATGGGTTGCACCTCCAAGGCTCCAAGTAGTTGCGGATTGGAGTTTCCCATGATGAGATGCTACACACAGCCCGGCAGTGACATACATGCAAGCCAATCCAGTATCTTTGTAAAACAAGAAAATAAATGGCATGTGTTTGTTTTGAATCTTCATGCAAGTTATGCAACTCAGAACTCAGGAAGGTTTGTTTTGCAACTCAGAACTCGGAGAACGAAATAAAGTGCACTACAGTTCAGCCATGGAGCTACACCGCTGAGTTCTGCATAACCGGACGATGAAAGGACTAACAAAAGAACTATGCAACATCCATGTATTAGCTATACTGAGTCGAATGGTGAGAAGTGAACATCTAGCACGAGAATTTACAGCTAGTCTGGTAAAACGAACTAGTCACAGCCTAACTGGTCTAGTAAAGCTCATCAACGTCACGAAATAGTGGACATTGGTGTGTCATCCTCCCCGCACAAGTCCTCCAAATCAGCCATGAAATCGCCTCCGTCCACATCCGCTATATCGCTTAGCATCTTATCCTGTATTGCCTGTCCAAAATGCCATAAAATATGAATCCCAGTTAGATGACGGAAGCATTCATTTAGCTCTCAGCGGAGCACTTATTCAGTACACGGCTCTAGTTATGTGGGCGTCATCTTCGGATGTGCAGGTCAGTGCTTAAGAAAAGGAAAATGACGAAAACGGTAGGAGGGAATGTATGTTGTCTCCTTGATTTTCATGTCAAGATATGATGGTCTAATAATTTGTTATGAGAAAAGGAAGCGAACCTTGGACTCTTGTAGTTCTGTAACACAGGCTTGCAGCCTACTGTATTGCTCTCTTGCTTCTGGGTATTGAGTCATTGATTTCACACGATCTAAGGACCTTTGTAGCCTGCCTTCAGCCTGTTTCCTGCCATCCTTCAAGTAGTCGTATTCATCTTCCTCTTCTGCAGGTTGAATCTGCGATGGCCCTTCAATTTGTTTCTCAGGTTGGAAACCACGCAAACCCCTTCCCTTTCTCCTCCATCTCAGTATAACTTTCTCCACGATACCCACTGACCAGACTACCTTCCGATAGTTTCTCCTTACTTGGTGTCCTCTTACATGAGCCTAGAGAACAATAGAAGTAAAAGTACAGCACCATAAGCAATATAGCACAGATTGAAAATACTGTAGAATTTATATAGTAGTTGACAGCGTAACATAATTTGAATTACTCATATCAAGACAGTGTAACATCTGCAACTCAAAAGTCAAGACCGCCCAAGGGTTCGCATCATTTCCACAGACCTCAAATTACTACTACCACAATATTTAGCTTTATGTCACCTTTTCCTCATCTAAAACTAGTTTTGTTAAATAAACTCGCATCAGCTTCGAAATAGTGGAATACGCACAAGTTTACAACGACAAAATACCACTATTTTAGTACTGGTTCTATAAACTCACCTCAGGTTTGAAATATTAGAATTTGGAATAATCACGTGTTAACAATGACAAAAATATAAGGATTAGGTAGACAGACTAGCATACAGAATACCTGTATCTTGATGATTTTCTGTCGAATAATCATAAACTCTTTTTTTCCTTTCCATCCTCTGAACTTGTTTTGGATACGCACTGCAGCAGAATGTGGCATATCATACTGTCCAGATTTGGCATTTTTAAGAGAAACAAGTGAAAGTGTGCGCTCATCAGATAATCCGCAATCATCATCTCCATATTCAACCACCTTCTTTCTGTGGAATGATTCCACCCGAAAAGCTTGAAATATTTTGGATGCAGCTAGAGTTGATTTACGAACCGCACTAAGTGAATCTTTTAATGGCTCCGCCTGAGAATCTTGGGAGGCAAGGTGACCAGAACTTGATTCTGCAAAGCCATCAGCTTCTGCTATTCCACATATTTCTTCAACATTGCCACCCTTTGATTCTTTCAATGTGAGTGCTGAAAGATGACTTGTCAAGGCAGACTCTGCAAGAAAACCCGCAATGCCTTTGTGTAAATTTTCTGATGCTAAATCAGCAGGCGTTCTTCCAGATGGGAATTGAGGAGTTGGATCTGTTAATGCCCCAGATGCAGCTCCATTTGTTATGAGGGCACCGACTGTTCGCTCTCTGAACAATAGAGATACTGTAAGTTCGACATAGATGAGTAAAGATCAAATACTCAATAGGTATAAACATTTTCGTAATACCTTCCACATGATGCAGCCCAGTGAAGTGCAGTCCATCCACGAGCATCCCTGAAGTTCACATGTACACCTGCAGTAATAATTGGTCTGATAGCCCAATCATAGCCAAGTGCAGCTACTAAATGGATTACTCCTTGTCCTTCATTGCCTAACACATTGGGACCTTTCCCGTCATCATGTATCTTATGGATAAGCCAATAATACAGCTTATCTTTGACAAGTTTCTCACGGTTCTTATCCTGTGCAGCGGACAAAACTTTTTCATCCGACGGTGATGCCAGGTTTGTAAAATTATCATCAAGCATCAGGGAACCTATAGTTCTGATTAACTCAGATTTCTCATTTCCATCACTCATAACATACTTTTCATAGTCATCTGGTCCCAGTGAAAGCAACTTCTCAAGACGGATATGTAAATGCATTTCATTAATGCCAGTAATATGAGGATCTGCCGCCTCCATATACTGAGTTTCAGAATCACGAAACTCGAATTCCCTTACTTCACTACAAGCTACCCTATTAGAGCATGTAACATAAAATGGAACCCGCCCAGATTGATGCAATGGCGTGTAGCAGCGCAGGGAGCCATCTGCTAAAACCTCTGTCGGTACTTCAACATCCCCAAACATGCATGACCAGTTGCAATTTTCTACATGTTCTTTGTTTGTCAAGAATGTACCAGTAATCAAGACCTGCATTGGGGTCACAAGAGAAAGAAGCATGATTAATGCTAGGTAACCACTAGAATTTATTACAGTAGATAACAGGATGCTCAACGTAGAAGATAGAACATACTAGTAGGGTTCTTATATCGTGCCTAAGGCCAAAACAATAGCAGAACGAAAATAAATAACTGTGCAAACCTTAATTTTTGAGCCAGTGTCCGCCCAGCTTGGAGAAACATCAATAATGCTAAAGAGCTGGTCTTGGGAAAGCGAGGGGCTGACTACGTATGCATCCAGTTGCTCGTTGATAGGAATACTAGAGACATCAGCAACATTGACAGTTTCAGCGCTGCTCCAGAAAGTATCAGAACTGGACTTGATATCCAAATCAGCTACCTCTGCAAGTTCGTCACTCATCCATCTCGAGAAGCTGTCAAATTTCTTCAAACCATTGGGCTCAATATTAAAGAGGTCCAACGATGACTGCTTTAATAGCGGATATCTCATGCTTGCATCTGTATAACCATCATTGTGCACCTGCGAATTCGGGGTAACAGATCAGTTTCTGGCAATAAGTACTGTGTGCACCACTCATCGGTACCTGTCCATACGCTACTGTGAAATAAGGAATGCATATATGGAACTACTCAACAAACAATTCTTATAGATCTGCAAGTGTTTCCACTCCATTAGTTTGTTCTCTTGCGTAGTAATAATAATAATAATCAGACAGCAATAGATACTGAAGAGTCAAAAAATGGAATACCCCTTTTTTCAGGGTAGTGAAACATAGTACTCTTAAATATTCCTCACTAAAATGGATCATGCATAAGCTTCATCCATGTCATGGCACCAAATTACAATGTGCATTCAGATAAAAAGAAGTACATTGACATAGTCCTATGATAATGTAGAGCAGAAAGGACCTTCCTACACCTCTGCAAGTAGTCTGAATGTGATGGACTCCATAGTAAGCAAAAAAGAAGAGCATGCCTAGAAAAGTTGAATGATTGACACACAGGAACAAACATCTCACAAGACAACAAGAAAATTAAGGGAAGAAAGTAGCAAAGCACCTGTGAGGACGTCATGCCTGCAGCACTCAGCGCATCAGCTTCATTTTGCGTAAGGTTGTTTGTGTACAGTGCCTCAGTCATCAGTGTTTCTAACCGAGAGTTGCCATCCAGATTGTTAGACCCCATTGTGGCAACAGAAGAATAGAGTGTTGGCTCCGTGAACCCTGTTGGATATGATGAGAAGGGCTCACTGAAGTGTCCTGAATCAAGTCCCGTTTTCGAATCAGTCCTTAATCCAGCTCCAGTTTCATTGAATACACTAGCTACACCATGGTGAGTAACAAAATTATTGCTTATGTTAGCTGTTATAGCCTGCTTTTCATTTTGATAACCTGCAACGGTTGTAAAATGAAATCTGAGCAACAAGTCAACATTGGCAGAATATCTTAGAAATCAGAGGATAGAATAATCTTACCTAGATTATTCAAGGAAGTACTTGGAGCTGGGGCACCCAACAGATTATCCATCATGGCTCCATCCACAGGCTGCTGCATCTCAACGAAAGGGTGGTATCTGGAGCTTGCTCGACAATTATCTGTGGCACCGAATTTTGCTTTAGATACACTATTACAAGTTAAGTTATTGAATATGCACCAATAGATGTATACTTAGTGCAGATGATGCAGAACGAAGATAGAGAAACAGCAAGACCTGTTTCAGCATCTTCATATTCCGAAAGCTGGCCACTATATGGGCTTTCAGCATCCATAGTTTGGGAGGCTACCTGGCTCTGACTAGCGAAAGAATTTGAACATGCAGGACTATCATCACTTGATAATCGTGCAATATCTTCAGCTTCTTTCGAACGAATAAAACTTTGTTTGCCACCCTGAAATCATTTTTTACAGCGGCATATAAGGAAAGGGAACATTCTTACATAAAGGGGTAAATCAACAAAGAAAACTGGGCACCGTACAGTTACACTAAGACAGTCACATTGTGTGGTGCGCTGCAGAGATTATTTTTTCATTCTGTATGGATGAGACTATTACAAATGGAGTGCATACCAGCAAAGCTGTAACTATGCATGTGAACGTTTATGTTGATACTTGTACAAACTTACAAACAATATTGAGGAATAAAAGTTCACCATGCACGAAACTAAACATACCTTGATGTCAAGATAGTGCACAAGAACAATATTCATAAAACCCCTGGAAGAAAAGGAGGACGATTATCATCATTGCATGTTGTCATATTATTTCAGCTACCATTAGGCTATCCTAATTGGAACGATTTACATTATATTCAAATAAACTATTGCAGTATTCAATACTTACTCTTCTAACAACCAATAGGTCCGTCTTTGGAAGTTCTCGTTCTCTTCCCCATGGGCATAATAGCAATGAAGTACATCAACACTGCCAACCTAAAAGGACAAGCTTCAGTTTCTAGTCCAGTAATAAAACCACAGGAGAAGAACAGTAGGGAGCTTTGTTAAACTATTGCGACTATTTTGGCCGCACCAGATAATCACCTCCGTTGGTGAAAAAAAATGCTGGTTATGCAGAATTGTTTCCAACTACTTCGTCTAGTGCATTTATTTCTAAATATATGCAATCTTTAACTATCTTTATGAAGATATTCTGATGATCATTTTTTGTAAGATGTACCTTGGAGACTGGAAAAAAAATCTCTCATGAGTTGGTTTAGGTACTGTTTGTATGACAGACTGCACTGTATAATATATGACAACTATATGTGCTTATTAAATAGTGATACTACATGACTTTAGGTGATTCAAAACCAAGTAAACAACAGTATCCTTCAATTGTCTCGTGCTTTCAAACTACGAATACAAAGAAAGTTCTCTACGAAAGAGCTTGCACATACTTTGAGCTTTTCATGAGCTTCCTTGACTGTCTTGCCATCCTTCTTCTTTCTCCAGATGTGCCCATCCTTCCTGAAGTATCTCAATATTTTGCGGTCAAATAGAAATAATGAACCACCTACAAGAATGACAAGAAAAATCCATATAAGAACACAATCTCAGTATTGGAATATCATTCCTAAGATAATCAACATGTATTAGGTGCAAATTAAATAGGTACACGTTCTACCGCAGACAAGAACTGGGGAAAACCAAGAAACAACAATGAAGTATGACCGCTATCTCTAGAAACAGGAAGTTCATATCAAAGTACAAGCGCACAAAACATAGTTCGAACATCCACCTACTACCACGAACAACCTGGTCTCATGTGCAGATATAGAGTCTCGCCTCATTGTCAAATGATTAGTGGTTGATGAGTGGATGGTCCCTCATCTTCTGAATAGTTGATTAATTTATATCCCTGGATCACCCTCTACATACTTGATATGGTGACAGCCTTAGACACACTTTTAATGGTAGTTTTTTTTCCGGGGTGTGGCCTGTTGAACCCCAAGTTCCAATGTTAAGGGGCTGCTGTTGAAACCTAAACATTTCTAGCAAAACAAACCCTCCTAGAACCTCAACAAGTACTCTAAAAAAAGGGGAACTCGACAAGCAGACTTTTAGGATATTCGCATGCCACTTCCACGCTACAGAAGAAAGGATGAACCGCAAACACTTGAATAAATGGAAGCATTTCGATGAGGAGAAGAGTGGTTACTTGGAGGCCTGTTGGGTGGCTCGGGCGCAATGGAGAACTTCTTGTAGTTGGACAGTATCTGGCAGATTTCGGTGGGCCGCAGCCACCGGTTCTGAGCGTCCTGCAGTATCTGGGGAATATCTGCGAAGTAACAGTGACATTCAGTCAGTGAGTCAGTCGCTAACGAACAACAACAACAGTAACCGCTCGAAATCACTTTCCATGCGGTGGTCTAGGTCTCGTTTCTGCTCCGATTAGCCGTCTTCGTTCTCTTAATCGAACCCCCTAATCAGCTAAGGCGGGCGCTAGAAACCAATTCCGAAGGCCCGCAATCCAGAGGAATCGCTCGAAGCACAGCGGAAAGCCCTGAATCTCCCCAAACAGCCCCAGAAAAGCCCCGATTACCTCAGCAAAATCTACCCTAACCGAACCGTGAAACCCCCGGGAAAATCACCAAAAACCCTAGGCGGCAGGGGGTAGGGATCAAGCGCGGCAGGAGGCAGGAATCCGCACCTGGGGGCTGGTTGGGCAGCCCGTACTTGTGCATCTCCGCCATGCGATGATCCGGCGCCGCGCGGCCGGCCCAATCGCTCGCCGCTCGAGGAGGGGAATTTCTGTCCGGGCGGCGGGCGGCGCGGCCTCACGGGATTCCTCGGCTGGTGATCGGCTCGCGGCACGGCACCGTCGGATTGGAATATTTTGGTTCGGGAGGGGAGTGTGAGCCTGGGGGAGGGAGGAAAAGGCAGCGGAACTGCGGAGGGCTGTGCGAATGACGAGACTGCCCCGGCTTGGGCGGCGGTCTTGGCTGGTTAGTACAACTGGGTTAGGTGGGTTACCGGCCGCCGTCGCCGGCGTTTAGTGCTGACCTCTGGTTAGGATTGATCAACCCCGGTCTGATAGAGCCCGTGGTTTGGTCGTGGAGGCCGCGGGTGACGACGGGTCGGATGGCGACGCGACTGGCCGGAGTGACCGTATTGCCCCTGCCGAGTTAAGGACCACCTAATCATGGTTTGGGAGCTTCTTGCAGGATAAGGTGGGTTTGAGGTTGCTTTCTTCCGCGAAAACGCACGTGCGTCGCATACTTCCTCATGTGCGCATTTCAGTGTCTACTGTGCTGCGTGTGTGTTTGGCATTTATTTTTCTCATTTTGTGTGATGGAATGTTTGCAGACCTGTTCTGCTGTCCCGTTCCAATCTGTTAAGTGGGACCTCACCTAACTAGATGGATAAGATTAGGATGCAAGTTTTTTTTGGATAAAAGGCTTAAAGAGTCCGGTTTAAATTTGTTGAGATATATGTTGTTGAGATATATAAGTGGATTGCCTAGCCCTTTCCATCAGTTCGGACTTTTGGTTGCGTTGGCTAGTGCATGAAGCTTAACATGGTATCAGAGCCCAGGGTCTCGAGTTCGAGTCCTGGTTCTCGCAATATTTACCCACCCCTATGTCCGCCGCGTATACGATCATTCATACGTGTGCTATTCTGCTTTTCACGTGTTGACCTCATCTTCTCGTCTTCCGATCACACGTGAGGAGGGGTGTTGAGATATATATTGTTAAGATATATAAGTGAATTGCCTAGCCCTTTCCATCAGTTCGGACTTTTGGTTGCGTTGGCTAGTGCATGAAGCTTGACAAAATTAACAAACCACTCAACCGGCTAAACGTATTACAAACCAAAGTATATGCTAGGTTACCAGATTATAAATAAGGTTTAAACATTAAAAAATGACACTCAAAAATACAGAGAGAGCTTGCTAGAAAAAAGACCGTCCAAGGATGATGTCTTCCTCCTCCAACAACGAAAGAGCATAGGTGTCGCCAAATCCGGCACCAACCATCACTGGGGTCCACGTGGGAGCTTCTACAAGAGAAACTGCAACCAACGTGATGAACACAAGCAACACCTAACTATTGAGCACCGGCGCTAGTCAAAAGCTCAAGAGCAATGATGTAAAGGTATTTTACCCTTAACCATTATTTTGGTTAATGATGACAACGGAGCTAAAGTGTGAACTAACAATGGAGCTAAAGTGTGAGCAACGATGTAAGGGTGTTTTAGTCCACATGTGATGATGGAAGGTGGTTGGAGACCCCCATTTGCTATACAGGAGAAGTGTCGGTGTTTTGGTTTTATTTCTCTTGATTTACGTTTGATAAATGGAAAACATTGCACTATTAAGAGGGGTGATCTCGATGGGTCAAAGTGCATGGAGCCTCATGTGTCCATAGGCAATGCTTGAACCATATGTTGGCTTCAAAGTTGCAAAGAAGAAGAAAATAAAGAAGATCAAGTGGCATGTATGTCTTGAAGAATAAGAATGAGATGGCGGGGCTCTCATGTGTACCTTCAAGACATCAACACTATGAAGAAAGAAGAAATAAAGTGCAAATTCAAGATGAGCCATATAGGAGAGATCATGTTCTTGAAGCTTGACATCCATATGGTGATCATCGATATGTGAAGATGCGTCGAAGAATAAGCTCTCCCATAGTAGAGTATGGGGAAATCCACAAGACTTCAGAAATCAATCACAACGAAGAAAGATGTTCCAACTTGAAGCGGTGAAGATCTTTGTCATCTAACTCAAGTCACTACAACAGGACCCCCCCTTTAGCAACGTATTGATGCGTTGCCAATTGTTCATATAAGCGTTGGTAAGGTCTACACCAACGGATTTGTATGTGTTGCCGTTGGTGGCGTTGCAAGGGTCTACAACAACACAAAAACATCCGTTGGTAATCAGCATGCATATGCGTTGTAAGATAGCAACGCATATAAGGATATGCTAACAACACCTCGTATGCGTTGGTGGTAACATGCACAAATAGGATTTGAGACTGACATAACAGATCATTTAAAAATATTTTATATATATCTCTTGGTACTCACCAAGTCAATGCATATAGTGCACAGGAGCCACAACATAGGAAAAACATTTCATATAATATATTGACTATGTTTAATTACAAAGAGCAAGATTCAAAGAACACAAATTATCTGGTACTTGTACCATTACAATATATTCTCTTCCAACATTGACAATTAAAATGACATTCTAAAATTAATTTAAGCTATCCAGTAGTAGCATCCATCATCATCTTGCAATCAACATCTCAACCATGCATCACCAATTTATCTTGGAAATCTACAAGGAAAAAAGATGAGATTAGTAAAGAAAAAGAATCAGGTTTATAAAGTAGTAGTTAATGCAATAGTTAATGTTGCCGCATGACCAATAATCTTGACCTTTTTGAGTGGTCGTATCAACTCATCAAATTTTTCTAATGTTGCATACTGATTTTCAAGTTTAACACCTTCAACTGCATATTCTGGGTCCCTACTTTGGAGTGTAGCAAGAGCAACATTCTTGTTCAGATTTTCGAAACTCTTCATAGATACTATAGTGCCAACCTTTTTTACATAAACAAAAGTGCATGAGAAAACAATATTCAATGCAATTTAAACCTGCAAAGAATCTTGAATAAAAGAAGCATAATGCACATACATCTATCGAGTTGTCATCCAACCCATTCATCGTACTGCCTTGTTGTTTCTGCAGATGGCAAGGCAACATCAATATGCAATAAAGTAAAATCATAAGAAAACTGAAAAGGAGAAGTAAAAAAAGGTTCCAAAATTCCATCTCATACATTAGCTTGCTTGCTGCACTAGCCACTTTTGATATCTTCAAGTTTTGGCCACCATGGTAATGAGAAGTGCAATATAATCAGATATTAGAAACAAAAAAAAAACTTCATAAGAAGCTGCAAGTGATAAAAAAATACACATTGTTCAATCCACGGACTATCGTTGTATGCATAGTTATTTTTTATAATTGGGAATGGATTTTCTCCTCTATTTCATATACATGTACATTAGAATTGTTTAGATACTTATGTAGATTGTTCAGTACATGGATCAAGAAAGATATTAACAATCCAGGCAGCTCGACTTCACAACAAATTGGTCAACGTTGTTACTGTCTTTTCATCTAGTCTCAGCTGTGGCGGAATGAAGGATTGTGCATGCATGTAGAAGCTACTTTATTAGTAATCTGACTAATACTTGAGTAATCAGCAACCTAGTAAGAAGAAATGTGCTTCGCAGATCTTCAAGGCCACTGAAATGATTTCAACATGCATACATAATAATGAACAAAGAGATAACTACAAAATAAATGGGGGCAGTATAAATTTCCACAAAAGATAACTCCAAGTTGCACTAACCTTTTCAGCACTAGCAGTACCACTTTCCTTCTTGGTAGGACATATTCATCATGGACCCAAGTTTCTTTGTTCTATGACAAAATATTCATTATAACATTGTCATGGACTATAATAAAAACTCAGGTTACAAAAAGTGCAAACTTAAAAGGAGAAGACGAATATTAAGTATGCATTTCATACATTAACATGGTTTGTTGCAGTAGCACGTTTTGGGATGTTCTCATTACGGCCACCATGCTAATGAGAAGGTAAATAATAGTCAGAGGTAATACAAGCAGAAAACTGAATTTAAATGTATACATGATGAATGAGAAGGTACCGTCTGTGCAGCTGAAACTTTAAACCGTGTGTCGTTGTGTAGGGAGTCAATGTCAAGGTCCTAAAGTATAGGGTAATTCATTAGATAAAAAATAAATTCATGAATCATGCCATACTTAAAATGGATTCAATGCTACAGAATTGATGGATGGAATAAACAAGCCTGGAAATAAATATATCCTTTTTATTTTTCTTGTTTATTTTTCATATATCTCTCTCCTATTAGTTTTCTCCAATCTGTGTAGCTTAAGCTACACAATTTCCCATTCCTAGCAACTGTGCCAATAAGTAACTGAGACGTCCAGCTTCTTTTCCAATTGGCTGATTCAGATCATTGCACTTGACCACAATTCCTTTGCCTTTTTGAAGATTCCATGTTTTTTCAGCTTTGACTTTCCGCGCTTGTTCCTTTCTCCATTTTCTTCTAATCATGCAAAAATTTCCAAAACTATTATGTTCCAGAAATAGTTATAAAGATGAATGTCTTTGTTTTTATCATCAATACTGAAGATCCGAACAATTACCTTCAGCATTATCACCAGTGTCATCATGGTCGTCTTCATCATCACTTTGTGGAAAGCCTTCTTCCCCATTACAATATAAAGGTTCAAAATAAGATGATTCAGCATCAATGTGCGTAGTATTTTCCTGTTACTTAGTCATGTATTCATCATTGGATTAAACAAGACGCAATGTACTTCGTGTCATGCTTGCCCTAGGATGAAAACCAAAACATTAAGTGAAAGAACATAAAAAGTAGGATAGACATAGGCATTGCAAAAAATATCAGTAATGACAGGGATAAAACCACATAAATAAACTAATCATTACGCATCAAGTTTTTTCTTTCCCTCTAGCCATTTATTTCCAATTGATCGAACAAAGAACAAACAGTATACTATGTACATCGACAATATATATGGTTCAACAGGTAGTTACATCCTAGAGGATACATGACTATGAGCGCTGGCGGCTACTAAAAGGGAATGGTTCATCTCTCTCCGGTCAGGTACATGGGTCTGAATGTTTTTCAGTGTTCCATTGCATTTTAACTTGACAAGGCAACTAGATCGGGCTAGTTATCTTGCTCGTCACCACCCTCTTAGGACCCGCCTATGCAGATATGCGAAGATATTGAATATGGATACATCGGGATGTCATAGGGCAGGGGGAGAAAGAGGATGGATCAACACAAGGACGGCAGATTCTAAGAGGTCGTGCGGTGATGGGATTGTGGCCTCGCGGATCGGCCTAAGATGCCGCCGGCAGCATCTCAGTTGTTGTGCGAGACGATCGGATGCGGTAGCCAGATGGATCAGATAGAGGAGCGAAGACCCAGGGGAGAGGAGGAACTGACCTGCAATCACAGAGAATACACCGAATCGGCCGCCGGCCGCCGCCACCAATCGGCAGATGTTCGCTGGAGCCCTTGTTGGAGAAGAGACCCACGACTTGGGAATTGGGATAGGGAGGTGCGGAGATGGGAGGTGCGGAGATTTAGAGGGAGTTACTATCTTTTTTTGTTTACATTTTAAGTAACTCATTTCACAGTTTACTTAGTTTCTATGAGAGGTGGGTCAATAAACTAATACCATGCCATCCAAAACTTCTTCGCATTAAAATGTGAGAAAAACGCATGGGTAGTCAGTAAACTCAGAAAAAATCGAGGGAACCAAAAAGTTGGAGGGAAGAAATGGACGGAAAGGGGAACAGAAGAAAAAAATGGAGGGACATGGAAATAGATTTGGATCTCCACAATTATGTCGTGCGCGCGTCGTATATTCATTTTTGTCAAAAAATAATTAAAGCATCTGAAATTAAGTAGGCGTCCTTAATATGCATTTAAATTTTTTCCAAAACTGAATGTAAAATTTATACATCTAAAAAAGAAAGGACATTGACTAGGGATATATTATTTATATATAATATGCAGAATGTGAGACGGATTGACGTTGTTTTCCCTTGTCAGCGACCAGGCCCGGGCCCATGGGAGTGCGGCCCGTGCGGCCGCACAGGGCCCAAAAACCTAGCTAGTAAGGTGATCTGATTATGCACGTATGTTGTGTATTGGTGTGTTCCAACGCATAGACGGCAACGCATGGTATTCGTTGTCACTTGTATAGACCGCAACGGATGGGCTTACCAACGCAAATATCCGTAGCTACATCGATATTTTGCAGCGCATTTTTAATGCGTTGCAAACTATGCATTGCTATATGTGGGGGCTTGTTGTAGTGAGTGGAATATGCAAGATTAAGGTTTGTTATTTATAGGGATTCTTTCTTACAAGTCTCTTCATGTAGTTGGGATACCGGCTTATAGGATAGTTGATCGTACTATCAAGAGAGCTCTCAAGTGTCGTCGTTCGAAAAGAGCTCAAACCTTTGCATACTTGGCATCATATTTCTTGGTTGTTATTTGGATCTTATCCATGATGTGTCTTAGATCTTGTAGTTATTCTATTGATAAGCTCTAGTTCATTGAAAATGGATTTTGCATTAAATACTTGTTTGATGCCGACAAGTATAACGCGAGCAAAGCCAGCTGAGTTAGCATCAGACTATGACCGCTCTATTATATGGTCCTCGAGAGCGGATGTGGACCAGCATGGAAGTAGTAGCGCAAAAGGGAAAACAATTGCCCAGCTCAGAGAACGGGAAAACCAATCGATAACCCCCTTGATCGTGCACTCCTATGATGATCCGGAGACGGCAGAAATAGTCACAGGGATGGTTAAAATCTTGGTACGACTATTCAATACGAAGGTTACTTTCCCACTAATGAATTAGCATATCGATACATATATGGGAAGCCTCTCGTCAAACCTAACCAGCTCCCGTATCTAGAAACACAAATGTGAAAATTGCATGACTGGTACATGCAAGCCTATAAGGAGGGGAACATAATGCTCATAGTGGGAATTAGAGACGAGCATTAGTTCTGTGGAAACAAGGAGATACACATTAAGTTTGAAGAACTATTTCCTTTATTCAATCAAGGCGTCATCGACAAAACTCTCATGAGTTGCTATTGTCTGTAAGTGATTTATTTCTGTAAGTAAGTATCTATCTCAGCTCGTTCATTGCACTAATAATTATCCTTACTATATTATTTTATACTCTATATATTATGCAGAATGAAGATTCTCGAATGCAAAAGAGAAATAATCTATGACATAGGGTTCATTGACCCAAATATCGTTCATCAAGTTACGATACAACAATGCCCCAAGGACACAGAGGATAACGTACTAACGTTTTTAGTAAAACAAGAAAACCAAATCGGAAATATTCTTTCCTTACAACTTCAAGTGAGTGTTACTGTCTTGTACACATTTGATTTCGCATACTCAATTTTAAGTCTAACAAATCATCCGAGTTATGCGTGCCACTTTATTCTGCTAGTTATTTAGCTTGACAAAGGAGTAGTACTTATCATGGACTCGAAACGTAAATACCATGGGGAATGGGTGGACCTGAATGCAATGCTCCAGAGGCAATTCAAATCATTATCGCCCTATATCAGCATCTTCTGTTCATTTCCTGATATCAAGTAATTAATAACTCCTTTACTTATTTTTTCCTTTGCGGGGCCATGGTGAAAACGGTTCATCAAGACTGTTAGGGGTGAATAGAAACAAGAGCTTGCATTTTGAGATCGTGATGTAAGTAATACTATAGCTATGTTTGTGAATCACTTTGATTATTGTTTCAATACCATGCATTATCATGCTTGATATATTATTAGTTTGATCGAACTCTATTTTCGTAAAGTGTTTGAAGCAAGAAGCCTGGAATAATTTATGTGGATACTACGTCTGCGAGTTAATTCGCGAGATGGCCTGTTATCGGGGGGGGGATTATACAACAACTTAATGTACACAAAAAAATATTTAAAATCTTATTTTATTACCATAAATTGTGCTGAGTGTCATTCATATATATTGATCTCCTTATTTAAAATTAGATGCAACGCATGTGGGGCACTCTCCTATCAAAGGATCGCGTACGAGCAATTCAGGAGGAATTGGCGGGATTCTTAGTTAGGGAGGTCATAGCTCCAAATGAAGAAAACCATCGGAACTAATTTAGACATTAGGGATAGACAATGGGGATTGTAAAGGGGACTTTATATTGTAATATGCATTACGTGTACTATATTCATGACGATGTTGTGTAATGGTTCCTTGAATGATGTATGCAGTAGCGTCTATTTGAATGAAAAAAAATAAAACCCTAAACCTTTACGCGGCAGAGAAACGGTCTTTTTCTCTGCCGCAGCAGAGAAACAGCATGTTCCTAGCGCTTGACGCGTGGACCCCTTTAGTCCCGGTTTGTACCCCGAGCTCCCTGGATGCACCACGTGGAGGATCTTTTAGTCCCGATTGCGCAACCAGGACTAAAGCCCCAAACAAATCGGAACTAAAGGCATGTTTTCTACTAGTGAAACCCTTGTCAGCAGTCAGCTCATCTGATTCAACCACCCTTTGGGCTGGTAGGTTACTAGTAGCAATGTCAGTTGCCAAAACTTTCCAGAATCATGGTAGGCTATAGCATTGCAACAAAATTACAGCATGCATGAGCAAGCAACAACAAAGGCTACGAGTCTGAGCAGCTGCATTCACCACAACAGCAAGGCAAAAAAACTAAGAGTCTATTTCTGGCATTTTCATTTAATACATCTTGCGATTCTCATTCGGAAAATACATGATATATTCAAATAGCTAAACCTGATTATTATATTACAATCCGACGAGAGGTAGCTATGTTTACCAGCAGCATCTAGAACCCAGAGGTGCAAAATCGAGATCGGCATAAGATCATCTCCACCGGCGGCCTCGATAGCGGCACCGATAGCATTTTGGGGCGGGCAGCGAAAATAGGCTCATACCGGCGCGCCCTAAATAGCGCCGACGTTTTTTTGAGCCAATAGAAGCGCCGGCAACCCCATATAGGCCCCTTGGCGAAGGGCGCGCCGGCACCTCGTGGCACGACAGTTTTCGCGGGTGGGGACGCCTTGTCAGCGAGTGGACGCGACGATTTGCATCGGAAACGATGCGGGAAGGTTGGTTGTAGGGATAATGGTCTCCTGCGCGGAAACCCAAGTGGCGACGAGGGCGGCGACTGGCCACACTGCGTCCACCTACCTTACCCACGCGCCTTCAATGCGCGTCCGCTGCCTCCCTTAATACCCCACCGGTGCACACTTCTCTTCTTCCCCGCTGATACGTCGCAAACGTTTCTATAATTTTTTATGCTCCATACTTGTTTTACACCAATTTCTATATGTTTTGTCTACACTTCGTGGCACTTTTATGCATTTTCTGTAACTAACCTATTGACAAGATGCTACAGTGTCAGTTCCTATTTTTGCTATTTTTTTATTTCAGAAAAGTTGTACAGGAAATATTCTCGAATTTGGACGAAACAAAAGCCAAACCTCCTATTTTCCCGACAGGAAGACGAAGTCCGTAGGAGAGACGAAGTGGCGCCAGGGCGGCCACACCACCCCATGGCACGACCAAGGGTGAGCCCGTGCCATGGCATGGTGTGGGCGACCTAGGAAGCCACCGACCTCGCCCTTCCGTCTATAAATTCCCTTCGACGCAAAAACCCTAAAACATCCAGCCTCCGTTCACGAAAAAGTTCCGTCGCCGCCGCCATCGTCTAGAAAAGTTTCGGGGGTCAGAAGTTCTTGTTTCGGCACCCCATCGGGATGGGGATTGACCCCCGGAGCCATCTCCATCGATTCCACCGCCTCCACTTCGACTCCATGATGGTTCGTGAGTAGTTCCCCCTGTACTACGGGTTCTCGGCTGTAGCTAGTTGGTACTCTCTCTCATGTACTTCAATACAATGATCTCATGAGTTGCCTTACATGATTGAGATCCATATGATGTAATCGGTGTTGTGTTTGTTAGGATCCGATAAATTGTGGAATTGTGATTAGATTGTTCATCATATTATCATACTACTGTTATTTAAGATCTTGCATGCTCTCCGATACTTGTAGTTACCTTGATCAAATAGTTGTCTGTATCTCCAAGAGGGAGTATTTATGCTCGATAGTGGGCTCATGCCTCTAGTTTTCTAGAAGAGTGGCAATAACTTTTAAGATTGTAGATGTGTTGTTGCTACTAGGGAGAAAACAACAATGTTTTGTCTAAGGATAATTCTATTGTTTATTTTACACACATTGCTTAATGCGATAATTTGTTGCTTGCAACTTAATACTAGAAGGGGTTCGAATGATAACCTGAAGGTGGATTATTAGTCATAGACACAGTTGGATTACGGTCTATGTATTATGTTGTAGGGATTTCTAGTTTCGTGCCCCTGGTTCGTTAGTTGTACTCAGTTTTCCCCAGCCTCTTAACTTTTCCTCAGTTTTCCCCTCCCTCTAGTTTGAAACCCCTTTCAGAGGCTCGGACGGGAGGGTTGCCGTCCGTTCGCAGGCCTTCCGTTACCGGTGACGGCTAGGGAGCCGCGGTGGTTTTGACTTGACCGTTGCTTTCGAAATGTGTTGACTATTGACCGGAAGAGCTGACCCAAAGCTTTCCCTCCGTCCGAGACTGGAGGAGCTCACACACCGCCCCTCCGCCGCCACGCCATCCTGCCCACCTACCTTATGGCGTCGTCCGCCGCCGAGCCGGCCCCGCCCCCACCACCACCCCCGGGCTCCGCCTCCCCCAGATCTGGATCTACCCCCGTCCTCTTTGTAATTCCGTCTGGTGTGCGGACTATTCCCGCCAGCCGTGGAGAAGATTGGGAATCGGGGGGATCTAACGCATGGATTCCATCCGGGTAAGCATCGTCTCGCCTATCCCATGTGAATTAACGAGAGAGCAGTTTTGAGCGCCAATCGTTGTTGCTCAACTAATCGCGTTGCTTTTCGAATAGGATGGATCCAGCGCCGGCTTTTCGGCTGGTGGTTACGCTGGATTCTAGCTTTACGCGTGATTCTAAACGCCGTAAGACCGGGTTTAACTTCCCTGCGGTGGTTGCAACCACCATCTCGTTAACGGATTTCAAAGCTAACATCTACGATAACTACACCGGAGCTCTCTCGATGCAGTTCATTTCGAATATTTCAACAGCTCGGAGGGAAGATTTGTTCCACTAATTTCCGAAGACGATCCGGGATTTCTTTTTGCTTTGAATGCTTCTTGCCGGTTCGGTAAAATTCGTATCCATGTGGACGGGGGCCGGGCATCATCTCGAGTGCCGGGGCATCATCGGTGGTCGGGCATCATGTCTCTCTACCGCCGCTCGCCTCTGCTAATAGTGTGCGCCGTGGCGCTCCTTGTAGGTCCACAGCGGCACCATCCGTCCCCGGTGCTAGTGGTAGCCGGATCGTTCGTACGGTCGATGTGGAGGACGATGCGGACATTGAGGATCAGCCTCCTCAAGATGATGAGGATGAGTTGATGTTTCCTGAATTGGTAGATCGATGCAGTAAGCGAGTGCAATGGAGGGTCAATACATGGAAGATATGGCTTTTGGTGCCATATTTGATGACACTGATGATGAAGAGAAGAATGAGAATGATGACAGCCTCGTTTTAGCCGATTACGAAGGTGAAGACTTGCCAACAATTGAGTGGAACAGGGAGAAACCCCACCTTGTAGAAGGCACCGTGTTTCAAACGATGATGGACTGCCGTAATGCAATTACTACATATCACATTCTCACTAAGAATAATTTTGAGGTTATTAAAAGTGAGCCAGGTAGGTTCACAATTAAATGCCCATACCCAAGGTGTAGGTTTAGGCTGCATGCATCCACAATGCGTGAAGCAGCTTGGTTCGTGTACTACGCCAACCAGTTATGTATTTAGATCACGGTGTAAAATTTGTTATCTATTATCGACATCCCTTATCATTATGTTTCAGATAAAGAAGAATAATGAGATCCATAGGTGTCCACCTCTAGGGGGAGAGCCAGAGCTGAAAACAAAGCTAGCGAAGACTAGGTGGTTGGCAGATGTAATCCTAGATTGGCTGAGAGAAGATCCTTCACTTGGTCCAACAAAGACTCGTAAAAAGGTGGTTGAGAAGTATAAAATAGAAGTACCTTACATGAGGATGTTCTATGCAAAGGAAATGGCTCTTGACAAGATCAATGGTCCATGGAATGAAAGCTTTCGCTTGCTTTACACTTTCAAAGTCGAAGTGGAGATGGCTAGTCCAGCAAGTGTTGTAGCGATAGACAAGCATACAGTTCCCTACAAATTGAAAAGCGGGAAGGTAATGCACAAGGAATGTTTCGAAGGGCTTTTGTTTGTTTCAAAGCTTGCCGGAAAGGCTTTTTGGACTGGCTATGTGCCTTATTTGGCCGTGGATGCATCAGCTCTTCATGGCAGGTTTAAAGGACAGCTAGTTGTCGCTACCGCAGCTTGATGGACATAATTGGATGTTCCCCGTTGCTTATGGGGTTTTGGAGGTTGAGTCACAGGAAAGTTGGACTTGGTTTCTGCAGAATTTGCGCGACCTTATAGGTCATCCAACAGGACTTGTTATCCACACGGACGCTTGCAAAGGTTTGGAGATCGCGGTAGAAGCAAGATTCCCCGGAGTGGAGCATAGGGAATGTATGCGACACTTGGTACAGAATTTTACAAAGAAATTCAAGGGTAAAGTTTTTACCGACAACCTATGGCCAGCTTCATACACATGCAGCTCTAGGAAGCATCTCGTTTCATTTGGATGTGTTGTATAAACAAAAACCCGGGGTGAAGGAGTACTTGGATGAACATCATGGTAGGGTGTGGTCAAGAAGCCAATTCAATGAAATTTGCAAGGTAGACTATGTAACAAGTAACCTTGCGGAGAGTTTCAATTCAAAGGTCAAGTCATTGAAAGGGCTTATGATGTGGCAAATATTTGATAAGATTAGGCAGATGATCATGATAAAGATCGATCTCAGCGTCAAAGAATTGCATCCACAAATTATGTTGGCCATCTCATGCTCCCATCTTTGATTAAGTCTTTGCATGCCAGGGCAAAACAATTGAGGATGCAAGTGCGTCGGAAAAGGAATGGAGGCTGAGGTAACCTACACCGACAAAGAAAACAGAGCGATGGAGGTATCCGAGTGAGTTTGGTTGATAGGACATGCCATTGTAGGGGATGGCAGATCCGTGGGATACCCTCGCATACACGCATTGTTTTTCATGAGTGTTATAGGGGGTGAAGATGGTGAAGTTGATCAGTATGTGTCAGAGTATTTCTCCGTTGCCAAATTTAGGGCTGCATATGCTATGAATGTTCCTACCTTGTTGGGAAAAGACCAATGGATGAAAGTCGATCCAGGATTCAAACTGTACTCTCCAGTATTGACTAGACCGGCAGGTAGGCCGAGGAAGAATAGGATCAGAGCTAGTGCAGAGGGTGGTTGATACGTCTCCAACGTATCTATAATTTCCGATGTTCCATGCTTGTTTTATGACAATACCAACATGTTTCGTTCACACTTTATATCATTTTTATGCGTTTTCCGGAACTAACCTATTGACGAGATGCCGAAAGGCCAGTTGCTGTTTTCTGCTGTTTTTGGTTTCGAAATCCTAGTAAGGAAATATTTTCGGAATCGGACGAAATCAATTCCGGGGATCTTATAATTTCGCGAAGCTTCCGGAGCACCGGAGAAGGGCCGGAGAGGTGCCAAGGGGGCCACACCACCTGGCCGCGCGGCCCGGGGGGCGCCCCCCTATGGTGGCACCACCCCGTGGCCCCTCCGACTCCGATTCTTCGCCTATTTAAGCCGTCGTGACCTAAAAACATCGAAAAAAAAGACGAACCTCCAGAAAGACTCCAGGGGCGCCGCCACATCGCGAAACTCCAATTCGGGGGACAGAAGTCTCTGTTCCGGCACCCTGCCGGGACGGGGAATTGCCCCCGGAGCCGTCTCCACCGCCGTCTTCACCGCCATCTTCACCGCCATCGCTGCCTCCATGATGAGGAGGGAGTAATCCACCCCCGAGGCTGAGGGCTTCGCTGTAGCTATGTGGTTCATCTCTCTCCTATGTACTTCAATACAATAATCTCATGAGCTGCTTTACATGATTGAGATTCATATGAGTTTTGTATCACCACTATTCTATGTGCTACTCTAGCAAAGTTATTAAAGTAGTTCTATTCCTCCCGCACGTGTGTAAAGACGACGAGTGTGTGCACCGTGTTAGTACTTGGTTTATGCTATGATCATGATCTCTTGTAGATTGCGAAGTTAACTATTGCTATGATAATATTGATGTGATCTATTCCTCCTACATATGCATGAAGGTTACGATGTGCATGCTATGCTAGTACTTGGTTTATTCTTTTGATCTATCTTACACTAAAGGTTACTAAAATATGAGCATTATTGTGGAGCTTGTTAACTCCGGCATTGAGGGTTCGTGTAATCCTACGCAATGTGTTCATCATCCAACAAGAGTGTAGAGTATGCATTTATCTATTCTGTTATGTGATCAATGTTGAGAGTGTCCACTAGTGAAAGTGTAATCCCTAGGCCTTGTTCCTAAATACTGCTATCGCTGTTTGTTTACTGTTTTACTGTGTTACTACTGCTACCATATTACCACCATCAACTACAAGCCGTTGCTACTACTTATTCATACCACCTGTATTTCACTATCTCTTCGCCGAACTAGTGCACCTATTAGGTGTGTTGGGGACACAAGAGACTTCTTGCTTTGTGGTTGCAGGGTTGCATGAGAGGGATATCTTTGACCTCTTCCTCCCTGAGTTCGATAAACCTTGGGTGATCCACTTAAGGGAAAACTTGCTGCTGTTCTACAAACCTCTGCTCTTGGAGGCCCAACACTGTCTACAGGAAAGGAGGGGAATGTAGACATCAAGCTATTTTCTGGCGCCGTTGCCGGGAGGAAAGGTAAAAAGGCACTCATACTCCGGTTCCGGGTAACAGTACTTTTCCGGCGCCATTGTGTTTGTGCTCGAAGCTATTTCCTTTAGATCCCGCAATTGCATCTTTTTGTTTCTTGTTTACACTAGTTTGGCATAATGGACAACAATGAGCTTCTTATTCTATTTCCTGATTTAAAACATGGATTGTTTGATGCGAAAATTAAAAAACCTATGGAATCTTATTTGCATGCTTGGTAGTAATATTAGTATGAACGCTTTGAACACCATTGTTGATAATAATATAGAAAGTTCTAAGCTTGGGGAAGCTGGTTTTCATGATCTTTTTAGTCCCCCAAGCATTGAGGAGAAAATTTACTTTGATGATGCTATGCCTCCTATATTTGATGATGAGAATAATAATGATAGCTACTTTGTTGAATTTGCTCCCACTACAGACTAATAAAATTGATTATGCCTATGTGGAGAGTAATAATTTTATGCATGAGACTCATGATAAGAATGCTTTATGTGATAGTTATATTGTTGAGTTTACTCATGATGCTACTGAAAGTTATTATGAGAGAGGAAAATATGGTTATAGAAATTTTCATGTTACTAAAATGCCTCTCTATGTGCTGAAATTTTTGAAGCTACACTTGTTTTATCTTCCTATGCTTGTTACTTTGCTATTCATGAACTTGTTTATTTACAAGATTCTTATGCATAGGAAGCATGTTAGACTTAAATGTGTTTTGAATTTGCCTCTTGATGCTCTCTTTTGCTTCACATACTATTTCTTGCGAGTGCATCATTAAAACTGCTTGAGCCCATCTTAATGGCTAAAAAGAAAGAACTTCTTGGGAGATAACCCATGTGTTTATTTTGCTACAGTACTTTGTTTTATATTTGTGTCTTGGAAGTTGTTTACTATTGTAGCAACCTCTCCTTATCTTAGTTTTGTGTTTTTTTGTGCCAAGTAAAGTCTTTGATAGTAAAGTAAGTACTAGATTTGGATTACTTGCGCAGTTCCAGCATTTCTTTGCTCGTCACGAATCTGGGTCTAATTCTCCGTAGGTAACTCAGAAAATTATGCCAATTTACGTGAGTGATCCTCAGATATGTACGCAACTTTAATTCAATTTGGGCATTTTCATTTGAGCAAGTCTGGTGCCCTTTTAAAATTCGTCTTTACGGACTGTTCTGTTTTTGACAGACTCTGCCTTTTATTTCGCATTGCTTCTTTCGCTGTGTTGGGTGGATTTCTTTGTTCCATTACCTTCCAAGTAGCTTTGAGCAATGACCGAAGTGTTAAGAATGATTGTGTCACCTCCGAACATGTGAGTTTTTGATTATGCACTAACCCTCTAATGAGTTTGCTTAAAGTTTGGTGTGGAGGAAGTTTTCAAGGGTCAAGAGAGGAGGATGATATACTATGATCAAGAAGAGTGAAAACTCTAAGCTTGGGGATGCCCCGGTGGTTCACCCCTGCATATTTCAAGAAGACTCAAGCGTCTAAGCTTGGGGATGCCCAAGGCATCCCCTTCTTCATCGACAAATTATCGAGTTCCTTCTCTTGAAACTATATTTTTATTCGGCCACATCTTATGTACTTTACTTGGAGCGTCTGTGTGCTTTTGTTTTTGTTTTTGTTTTTGTTTGAATAAATGCTTGTGTGGGAGAGAGACACGCTCCGCTGGTTCATATGAACACATGTGTTCTTAGCTTTATCTTTTAGTGTTCATGGCGAAGGTTAAAACTGCTTCGTTCATTTTTATATGGTTGGAATTGGAAAATGCTACATGTAGTAATTGGTATGATGTCTTGAATAACTTGATACTTGGCAATTGTTGTGCTCTTATTTAAGCTCTTGCATCATATACCTTGCACCTATTAGTGAAGAAATACATAGAGCTTGTTAAAATTTGGTTTGCATGAGTGGTTTCTCTAGAGTCTAGATATTTTCTAGTAAGATGTTTGAACAACAAGGAAGACGATGTATAGTTTTATGATGCTTGTAATATGTCTTTTATGTGAGTTTTGCTGTACTAGTTCGTGCTTGTGTTTGCTTCAAACAACCTTGCTGGCCTAAACCTTGTATCGAGAGGGAATACTTCTCATGCATCCAAATCTTGAGCCAATCACTATGCCATTTGTGTCCACCATACCTACCTACTACATGGTATTTATCCGCCATTCCAAAGTAAATTGCTTGAGTGCTACCTTTAAAATTCCATCATTCACCTTTGCAATATATAGCTCATGGGACAAATAGCTTAAAAACTATTGTGGTATTGAATATGTACTTATGCACTTTATCTCTTATTAAGTTGCTTGTTGTGCGATAACCATGTTTCGGGGACGCCATCAACTATTCCTTGTTGAATATCATGTGAGTTGCTATGCATGTCCGTCTTGTCCGAAGTAAGAGAGATCTACCACCTTTATGGTTGGAGCATGCATATTGTTAGAGAAGAACTTTGGGCCGCTAACTAAAGCCATGATTCATGGTGGAAGTTTCAGTTTTGGACACATATCCTCAATCTCATATGAGAATAATAATTGTTGCCACATGCTTATGCATTAAAGAGGAGTCCATTATCTCGTTGTCCATGTTGTCCCGGTATGGATGTCTAAGTTGAGAATAATCAAAAGCGAGAAATCCAAAATGCGAGCTTTCTCCTTAGACCTTTGTACGAGCGGCATGGAGGTACCCCATTGTGACACTTGGTTAAAACATGTGCATTGCAAAGATCCGGTAGTCCAAGCTAATTAGGACAAGGTGCGGGCACTATTAGTATACTATGCATGAGGCTTGCAACTTGTAAGATATAATTTACATGATGCATATGCTTTATTACTACCGTTGACAAAATTGTTTCATGTTTTCAAAATAAAAGCTCTAGCACAAATATAGCAATCGATGCTTTCCTCTTTGAAGGACCATTCTTTTACTTTTATTGTTGAGTCGGTTCACCTATTTCTCTTTACCTCAAGAAGCAAACGCTTGTGTTAACTATGCATTGATTCTTACATACTTGCTTATTGCACTTGTTATATTGCTTTGCATTGACAACTATCCATGAGATATACATGTTACAAGTTGAAAGCAACCGCTGAAACTTAATCTTCCATAGTGTTGCTTCAATGTCTCTACTAAGAATTTATTGCTTTATGAGTAACTCTTATGCAAGACTTATTGATGTTGTCTTGAAAGTACTATCATGAAGAGTCTTTGCTATATGATTCAATTGTTTACTCATTGCATTTACATTGTTTCGAATCGCTTCATTCATCTCATAAGCTTTACAATGGTATGATTAAGATTATGTTGGTAGCATGTCACCTCAGAAATTATCTTTTATCGTTTACCTACTCGAGGACGAGTAGGAACTAAGCTTGGGGATGCTGATACGTCTCCAACGTATCTATAATTTCCGATGTTCCATGCTTGTTTTATGACAATACCAACATGTTTCGTTCACACTTTATATCATTTTTATGCATTTTCCGGAACTAACCTATTGACGAGATGCCGAAAGGCCGGTTCTCGTTTTCTGCTGTTTTTGGTTTCAGAAATCCTAGTAAGGAAATATTTTCGGAATCGGACGAAATCAATTCCGGGGATCTTATAATTTCGCGAAGCTTCCGGAGCACCGGAGAAGGGCCGGAGAGGTGCCGGGGGGCCCACACCACCCGGCCGCGCGGCTCGAGGGGGCGCGCCCCTATGGTGGCACCACCCCGTGGCCCCTCCGACTCCGATTCTTCGCCTATTTAAGCCGTCGTGACCTAAAAACATCGAAAAAAAGACGAACCTCCGGAAAGACTCCGGGGCGCCGCCACATCGCGAAACTCCAATTCGGGGGACGAAGTCTCCGTTCCGGCACCCTGCAGGGACGGGGAATTGCCCCCGGAGCCGTCTCCACCGCCGTCTTCACCGCCATCTTCACCGCCATCGCTGCCTCCATGATGAGGAGGGAGTAATCCACCCCCGAGGCTGAGGGCTTCGCTGTAGCTATGTGGTTCATCTCTCTCCTATGTACTTCAATACAATAATCTCATGAGCTGCTTTACATGATTGAGATTCATATGAGTTTTGTATCACCACTATTCTATGTGCTACTCTAGCAAAGTTATTAAAGTAGTTCTATTCCTCCTGCACGTGTGTAAAGACGACAGTGTGTGCACCGTGTTAGTACTTGGTTTATGCTATGATCATGATCTCTTGTAGATTGCGAAGTTAACTATTGCTATGATAATATTTATGTGATCTATTCCTCCTACATATGCATGAAGGTGACAGGGTGCATGCTATGCTAGTACTTGGTTTAGTCTTTTGATCTATCTTACACTAAAGGTTACTAAAATATGAGCATTATTGTGGAGCTTGTTAACTCCGGCATTGAGGGTTCGTGTAATCCTACGCAATGTGTTCATCATCCAACAAGAGTGTAGAGTATGCATTTATCTATTCTGTTATGTGATCAATGTTGAGAGTGTCCACTAGTGAAAGTGTAATCCCTAGGCCTTGTTCCTAAATACTGCTATCGCTGTTTGTTTACTGTTTTACTGCGTTACTACTGCTACCATATTACCACCATCAACTACACGCCGTTGCTACTACTTATTCATACCACATGTATTTCACTATCTCTTCGCCGAACTAGTGCACCTATTAGGTGTGTTGGGGACACAAGAGACTTCTTGCTTTGTGGTTGCGGGGTTGCATGAGAGGGATATCTTTGACCTCTTCCTCCCTGAGTTCGATAAACCTTGGGTGATCCACTTAAGGGAAAACTTGCTGCTGTTCTACAAACCTCTGCTCTTGGAGGCCCAACACTGTCTACAGGAAAGGAGGGGGAACGTAGACATCAGTGGTGCACCGATTCGAAAACGTAAGTGCAAACGTTGTGGAATCCCTGGACACATTGCTAGGCTTTGTAAAAATGGAGTTGACCCAGCTTTTGGAATGGAAGATCAGGCGGGAGCAGAAAATGCGAGAGGAGAATGAAGCAGCAATTCAACTTGAGATTGAAGCGGCAGTTCAACATGAGGTGATTGAAGCAGCAAATGCGAGAGGAGATTGAAGCGAGCGAGTTCAACATGAGGAGATTGAAGCAGCAAATGCGAGAGGAGATTGAAGCAGCGAGTTCAACATGAGGAGATTGAACCGATGGATCGAGAGCGGGGGAACGGATGGATGTAGAGCTGCTTGAACCATTGGATGGAGAGCGAGAGGGAACGGATGGATATAGAATGGCTTCAACCGATGAGTCTAGAGGAGAGGGAACGAGTATAGTCGAGAATGCCACGAAAGTGGTAAGGCCATGATACAAGCTAACTTCGAAGAGTACATGGCAGAAGAAAAAGCACAAGCTTTGCAGAAGAAGAAGAACAAGAAAGAGGGCAAAAGGAAGGTAGACACCGGTAATATCCCCGTTAGGGTTACCCGGAGTAAGGTGGTGGCCCCGGCGAGTCACACCAGGAGCAAGAGAAAGATTTTATTCCGAACAACTAATTTGAATTTGTATGAACAATTTGTATTGGGGTTCCCTTTGTATTGGCGATCCCTTTGTGTTGAACAATTTGTATTGGGGATGCCTTTGTGTTGAACAATTTGAATTTGTATGAACAATTTGTATTGTGGTTACCTTTGTATTGGGGATCCCTTTGTGTTGAACAATTTGAATTTGTATGAACAATTTGTATGCCACATTTAAGCCACATTTATCATTTTAGGGTTTTAGGGTTTTAGGGTTCAATTCAAAATAATTCAAAACATGGTGGAACCTTCCCATGGAGCCTTGTTATGTTACCTACAACCTAGAGAAATAATAATGGAAAAGGAAATATAGAGATATGAAGTTTTTATGCCAAAAGCTTCAAAACCACTTCCTAGTCCATGAGCTACTAGATATGAAGATGCAGGGCTTTCTGCTCAATACACCTCTGATACGTCTCCGACGTATCGATAATTTCTTATGTTCTATGCCACATTATTGATGTTACCTACATGTTTTATGCACACTTTATGTCATATTCGTGCATTTTCTGGAACTAACCTATTAACAAGATGCCGAAGTGCCAGTTCCGTTTTCTGCTGTTTTTGGTTTCGAAATCCTAGTAACGAAATATTCTCGGAATTGGACGAAACGAAGACCCGGGTTCCTATTTTCACCGGAAGCATCCAGAACACCCGAGAGCCGCCGGAGGGGGCCCTGTGGGCCCCGGATGATAGGGTGGCGCGGCCCGGGCCCTGGCCGCGCCAGCCTATGGTGTGGCCACCCCTTCGACCCTCCTGCGCCGCCTCTTCGCCTATATAAAGCCTCCGTCGCGAAACCCCTGAGACAAAGAACCACGATACGGAAAACCTTCCAGAGCCGCCGCCATCGCGAAGCCAAGATCTGGGGGACAGGAGTCTCTGTTCCGGCACCCTGCCGGAGCGGGGAAGTGCCCCCGGAAGGCTTCTCCATCAACACCGCTGCCATCTCCACCGCCATCTTCATCACCGCTACTGCTCCCATGAGGTGGGAGTAGTTCTCCATCGAGGCTCGGGGCTGTACCGGTAGCTATGTGGTTCATCTCTCTCCTATGTACTTCAATACAATAATCTCATGAGCTGCCTTACATGATTGAGATTCATATGATGATGCTTGTAATCTAGATGTCATTATGCTAGTCAAGTGAGTTTTACCTATGTGATCTCCGGAGACTCCTTGTCCCACGTGTGTAAAGGTGACGAGTGTGTGCACCGTGTGGGTCTCTTAGGCTATATTTCACAGAATACTTATTCACTTTTGAATGGCATAGTGAGGTGCTTATTTATATCTCTTTATGATTGCAATGTGTTTGTATCACAATTTATCTATGTGCTACTCTAGCAATGTTATTAAAGTAGTTTTATTCCTCCTGCACGTGTGCAAAGGTGACAGTGTGTGCACCGTGTTAGTACTTGGTTTATGCTATGATTATGATCTCTTGTAGATTATGAAGTTAACTATTGCTATGATAATATTGATGTGATCTATTCCTCCTACATATGCATGAAGGTGACGAGTGTGCATGCTATGCTAGTACTTGGTTTAGTCTTTTGATCTATCTTACACTAAAGGTTACTAAAATATGAGCATTATTGTGGAGCTTGTTAACTCCGGCATTGAGGGTTCGTGTAATCCTACGCAATGTGTTCATCATCCAACAAAAGTGTAGAGTATGCATTTATCTATTCTGTTATGTGATCAATGTTGAGAGTGTCCACTAGTGAAAGTCTAATCCCTAGGCCTTGTTCCTAAATATCGCTATCGCTGCTTGTTTACTATTTTACTTGCGTTACTACTGCTGCACGTTACTACTCGCTTGTTTACTCGTTCCGGGCAAAGCACTTTTCCGGTGCCGTTGCCACTACTTATTCATACCACCTGTATTTCACTATCTCTTCGCCGAACTAGTGCACCTATTAGGTGTGTTGGGGACACAAGAGACTTCTTGCTTTGTGGTTGCGGTGGTTGCATGAGAGGGATATCTTTGACCTCTTCCTCCCCGAGTTCGATAAACCTTGGGTATCCACTTAAGGGAAACTTGCTGCTGTTCTACAAACCTCTCGCTCTTGGAGGCCCAACACTGTCTACAAGAATAGAAGCTCCCGTAGACATCAAGCACTTTTCCGGCGCCGTTGCTCGGGAGGAAAGGTAAAAAGGCACTCATACTCCGGTTCCGGTGTAACAGTACTTTTCTCGGCGCCATTGTGTTTGTGCTCGAAGCTATTTCCTTTAGATCCTGCAATTGCATCTTTTTGTTTCTTGTTTACACTAGTTTGGCATAATGGACAACAATGAGCTTCTTATTCTATTTCCTGATTTAAAACATGGATTGTTTGATGCGAAAATTAAAAAACCTATGAAATCTTATTTGCATGCTCGGTAGTAATATTAGTATGAACGCTTTGCACACCATTGTTGATAATGATATAGAAAGTTCTAAGCTTGGGGAAGCTGGTTTTCATGATCTTTTTAGTCCCCCAAGCATTGATGAGAAAATTTTCTTTGATGATACTTTGCCTCCTATTTCTGTGATTATAATGATAGTGGTCTTTTTGTACAACCTACTATGGAGAGTAAATTTTATTGTGATTATATTATGCCTCCTACACTGGATGAGAATAATAATGATAGCTACTTTGTTGAATTTGCTCCCACTACAACTAATAAAATTGATTATGCCTATGTGGAGAGTAATAATTTTATGCATGAGACTCATGATAAGAATGCTTTATGTGATAGTTATATTGTTGAGTTTGCTCATGTTGCTACTGAAAGTTATTATGAGAGAGGAAAATATGGTTGTAGAAATTTTCATGTTACTAAAATGCCTCTCTATGTGCTGAAATTTTTGAAGCTACACTTGTTTTATCTTCCTATGCTTGTCACTTTGTTCTTCATGAATTCATTTGTGTACAAGATGCCTCTTCATAGGAAGCATGTTAGACTTAAATGTGTTTTGAATTTGCCTCTTGATGCTCTCTTTTGCTTCAACTACTATCTCTTGCGAGTGCATCATTAAAGCTCATTGAGCCCATCTTAATGGCTATAAAGAAAGAACTTCTTGGGAGATAACCCATGTGTTATTTTGCTCCAGTATTTTTGTTTTATATTTGTGTCTTGGAAGTTGTTTACTACTGTAGCAACCTCTCCTTATCTTAGTTTTATGTTTTGTTGTGCCAAGTAAAGTCTTTGATAGTAAAGTAAATACTAGATTTGGATTACTGCGCAGTTCCAGCATTTCTTTGTTGTCACGAATCTGGGTCTAATTCTCTGTAGGTAACTCAGAAAATTATGCCAATTTACGTGAGTGATCCTCAGATATGTACGCAACTTTCATTCAATTTGGGCATTTTCATTTGAGCAAGTCTGGTGCCCTTTTAAAATTCGTCTTTACTGACTGTTCTGTTTTGACAGATTCTGCCTTTTATTTCGCATTGCTTCTTTCGCTGTGTTGGGTGGATTTCTTTGTTCCATTACCTTCCAGTAGCTTTGAGCAATGTCCAGAAGTGTTAAGAATGATTGTGTCACCTCTCGAACATGTGAGTTTTTGATTATGCACTAACCCTCTAATGAGTTTGTTTCGAGTTTGGTGTGGAGGAAGTTTTCAAGGGTCAAGAGAGGAGGATGATATACTATGATCAAGGAGAGTGAAAACTCTAAGCTTGGGGATGCCCCGGTGGTTCACCCCTGCATATTATAAGAAGACTCAAGCGTCTAAGCTTGGGGATGCCCAAGGCATCCCCTTCTTCATCGACAAATTATCAGGTTCCTTCTCTTGAAACTATATTTTTATTCGGCCACATCTTATGTACTTTACTTGGAGCGTCCGTGTGCTTTTGTTTTTGTTTTTATTTGAATAAATGCTTGTGTGGGAGAGAGACACGCTCCGCTGGTTCATATGAACACATGTGTTCTTAGCTTTTAATTTTCATGGCGAAGTTTCTTCTTCGTTAATTTGTTATATGGTTGGAATTGGAAAATGATACATGTAGTAAATTGCTATAATGTCTTGGATAATGTGATACTTGGCAATTGTTGTGCTCATGTTTAAGCTCTTGCATCATATACTTTGCACCCATTAATGAAGAAATACTTAGAGCTTGTTAATTTGGTTTGCATATTTGGTTTCTCTAGAGTCTAGATAACATATAGTATTGAGTTTTGAACAACAAGGAAGACGGTATGGAGTCTTATAATGTTTACCATATGTCTTTTATGTGAGTTTTGTCTGTACCGTTCATCCTTGTGTTTGTTTCAAATAACCTTGCTAGCCTAAACCTTGTATCGAGAGGGAATACTTCTCATGCATCCAAAATCCTTGAGCCAACCACTATGCCATTTGTGTCCACCATACCTACCTACTACATGGTATTTATTCGCCATTCCAAAGTAAATTGCTTGAGTGCTACCTTTAAAATTCCATCATTCACCTTTGCAATATATAGCTCATGGGACAAATAGCTTAAAAACTATTGTAGTATTGAATATGTACTTATGCACTTTATCTCTTATTAAGTTGCTTGTTGTGCGATAACCATGTTTCTGGGGACGCCATCAACTATTCTTTGTTGAATATCATGTGAGTTGCTATGCATGTCCGTCTTGTGTGAAGTAAGAGAGATCTACCACCTTCATGGTTAGAGCATGCATGTTGTTAGAGAAGAACTTTGGGCCGCTAACTAAAGCCATGATTCATGGTGGAAGTTTCAGTTTGGACATATATCCTCAATCTCATATGAGAATAATAATTGTTGCCACATGCTTATGCATTAAAGAGGAGTCCATTATATGTTGTCCATGTTGTCCCGGTATGGATGTCTAAGTTGAGAATAATCAAAAGCGAGAAATCCAAAATGCGAGCTTTCTCCTTAGACCTTTGTACAAGCGGAATGGAGGTACCCCATTGTGACACTTGGTCAAAACATGTGCATTGCAAAGATCCGGTAGTCCAAGTTAATTAGGACAAGGTGCGGGCACTATTAGTATACTATGCATGAGACTTGCAACTTGTAAGATATAATGTACATAACTCATATGCTTTATTACTACCGTTGACAAAATTGTTTCATGTTTTCAAAATAAAAGCTCTAGCACAAATATAGCAATCGATGCTTTCCTCTTTGAAGGACCATTCTCTTTACTTTTATGTTGAGTCAGTTCACCTATTTCTCTCCACCTCAAGAAGCAAACACTTGTGTGAACCGTGCATTGATTCCTACATACTTGCATATTGTACTTGTTATATTACTCTATGTTGACAATTATCCATGAGATATACATGTTACAAGTTGAAAGCAACCGCTGAAACTTAATCTTCCTTTGTGTTGCTTCAATGCCTTTACTTTGATTTATTGCTTTATGAGTTAACTCTTATGCAAGACTTATTAATACTTGTCTTGAAGTACTATTCATGAAAAGTCTTTGCTTTATGATTCACTTGTTTACTCATGTCATTACCATTGTTTTGATCGCTGCATCCACTACATATGTTTACAAATAGTATGATCAAGGTTATGATGGCATATCACTTCAGAAATTATCTTTGTTATCGTTTTACTCGCTCGGGACGAGCGTAACTAAGCTTGGGGATGCTTGATACGTCTCCGACGTATCGATAATTTCTTATGTTCTATGCCACATTATTGATGTTACCTACATGTTTTATGCACACTTTATGTCATATTCGTGCATTTTCTGGAACTAACCTATTAACAAGATGCCGAAGTGCCGGTTCTCGTTTTCTCGCTGTTTTTGGTTTCAGCAATCCTAGTAACGAAATATTCTCGGAATTGGACGAAACGAAGACCCCGGTTCCTATTTTCACCGGACGCATCCGGAACACCCGAGAGCCGCGGAGGGGGCCCTGTGGGCCCGGATGATAGGGTAGCGCGGCTCGGGCCCCGGCCGCGCCGGCCTATGGTGTGGCCACCCCTTCGACCCTCCTGCGCCGCCTCTTCGCCTATATAAAGCCTCCGTCGCGAAACCCACGAGACGAAGAACCACGATACGGAAAACCTTCCGGAGCCGCCGCCATCGCGAAGCCAAGATCCGGGGGACAGGAGTCTCCGTTCCGGCACCCTGCCGGAGCGGGGAAGTGCCCCGGAAGGCTTCTCCATCTCCACCGCTGCCATCTCCACCGCCATCTTCATCACCGCTGCTCGCTCCCATGAGGTGGGAGTAGTTCTCCATCGAGGCTCGGGGCTGTACCGGTAGCTATGTGGTTCATCTCTCTCCTATGTACTTCAATACAATAATCTCATGAGCTGCCTTACATGATTGAGATTCATATGATGATGCTTGTAATCTAGATGTCATTATGCTAGTCAAGTGAGTTTTACCTATGTGATCTCCGGAGACTCCTTGTCCCACGTGTGTAAAGGTGACGAGTGTGTGCACCGTGTGGGTCTCTTAGGCTATATTTCACAGAATACTTATTCACCGTTGAATGACATAGTGAGGTGCTTATTTATATCTCTTTATGATTGCAATGTGTTTGTATCACAATTTATCTATGTGCTACTCTAGCAATGTTATTAAAGTAGTTTTATTCCTCCCGCACGTGTGCAAAGGTGACAAAGTGTGTGCACCGTGTTAGTACTTGGTTTATGCTATGATTATGATCTCTTGTAGATTATGAAGTTAACTATTGCTATGATAATATTGATGTGATCTATTCCTCCTACATATGCATGAAGGTGACGAGTGTGCATGCTATGCTAGTACTTGGTTTAGTCTTTTGATCTATCTTACACTAAAGGTTACTAAAATATGAGCATTATTGTGGAGCTTGTTAACTCCGGCATTGAGGGTTCGTGTAATCCTACGCAATGTGTTCATCATCCAACAAAAGTGTAGAGTATGCATTTATCTATTCTGTTATGTGATCAATGTTGAGAGTGTCCACTAGTGAAAGTCTAATCCCTAGGCCTTGTTCCTAAATATCGCTATCGCCGCTTGTTTACTTGTTTTACTCGCGTTACTACTCGCTGCGTTACTACCGCTTGTTCTATCGTTACGGGCAAAGCACTTTTCCGGTGCCGTTGCCACTACTTATTCATACCACCCGTATTTCACTATCTCTTCGCCGAACTAGTGCACCTATTAGGTGTGTTGGGGACACAAGAGACTTCTTGCTTTGTGGTTGCGGGGTTGCATGAGAGGGATATCTTTGACCTCTTCCTCCCTGAGTTCGATAAACCTTGGGTATCCACTTAAGGGAAACTTGCTGCTGTTCTACAAACCTCTGCTCTTGGAGGCCCAACACTGTCTACAAGAATAGAAGCTCCCGTAGACATCAACCTCCCAAATACCCCCTATGCTTACAAACTTTGTCCAAATGAGTCCAAATTCGTCACACTTGTGTATCTTTGAGTTGCAAACAATATCTAGTCGGCCAAAATGTAATATATTGTTCAAATAACACAATTTTACAATTTTTATGCCAAAAGCTTCAATTTCCCTTAGTCCGTTTATTATTTGGGTGCCCCTGTTTTACTTAGTGTTACTCAGTTTTCCCCCTCCGGGCCCACTTGTTTTACTCGGTCATACTCGGCTTTGCCCTTCCGATAAACATTTCCTCACTTTTCCCCCTCTTAGTTCTACTCAATTTTCCTAACTTGTACTCACCGGCTGATCTCTCGATTGGTCGAGATGTATGTCACACGGATCTTGGTTAGTTGAAAGCTCAACGAACGCTTGCACCGTTCGATCATTTATGATCGGACGGCCTGTATCTCTCTCTCTACCACGATGGACGCATACGGAGACAAGAGCAGAGCACATACCTACCAACCACGGCGATCGCATATTCCAGTCGCATCCTCCTCTCTCGTATTTCCTCTCTTACTACGGCGGTCGCGGCGCGGATCTAACTGTGCGTGCGGCGGCGCGGATCTAACCGTGCGTGCGGCGGCGTGCGGCGGCGCGGATCTAACCGTGCGTGCGGTGGCGTGCGGCGGCGCGGATCTAACCGTGCGTGCGGCGGCGTGCGGCGGCGCGGATCTAACCGTGCGTGCGGCGGCGCGGATCTGACCGTGCGTGCGCCGTGGATCTAAGAGTGCCGGTGAGGATCTAACCATCAGAAATAGTTGAAATGTCTCTCTCTATCTCTCTCTGTCTCTAACCGGTGAGGATTCTATTCTCAGATCTGTTGAATGATGAAGAACACCAAGACGGCGGCCGTGCCGACAGTGGTCATCGATGCCACGAACATTGAAGCCATCGCCTACAACATCGCTTCGACGGCGCAGACCCGGCCTTCAATGTCGGAGCCTGTTGATGTCTCACTTCCGGTGCCGAGAGTGTGAATCGATGCCAAGACGATTGAAGCCATCGTCTACAACCGCGCCGCAAAGCCGCCGATCCAGCCCTCCGCGGATCCGTCGCTGATGAAGTACACCAAGACAGCGGCGGTTCCGACACTGGTCATCGATGCCACGAACATTGAAGCCATCGCCGATAACATCGCTTCAACGTTTGATGGCGCGGATGACCGTGTTCGACGCCGCAAATTGGGATAAATTATGATAAATTTGTATTTTTCAATTGCCAAATGGGATAAAATTGTTCGAACTACTACCTCCGTCTCAAAAAAAGCTTCTCCACGTTCTTGATGTGTCCATGTACATCCGTATGTATGATTTGAATTCTATCCCAACTTGATTGGGAAGATATTGATATATATTTGATCCGGAGGCTGGTACATGCTTTCACTTTTGGGATCCCTTCACTTTTATAAAATGTTCATGCATTCTAAAATTATCGTGCGCATTACTTAGCACAAGTAGGAAATTGTACACCAAAATACGGTGCTTAGAGCCACAACAAAATACGGTGGTTAGAGCCATCTATCGAATAACAATTCTATACTAAATCGTCTACCGGAACCACATAGCTGCTAGGATAGAGATGACACCTAATAAAAGCTGCACGAGATGAATCTACTTTTCTCCTCTCCCATCACTTTAAGTTCATGTTCTAGATTTTCTACCACTTGATCAAATACGGCAAGATCTGTCTCAACTCTCAACTTCTCCTTGCGAATAAGCTCCGAATTCTTCTTTTCTTCCTCCACAATACGCTTCAGCTCGAATATCATCAGGTTTTTACGGGCCAATTCATCACCTAAATTGGCCACCTTCTCCTCCAAATTCATCCTCCGGCTACACCACTTGGGTTGATTCATCTTGGTATGCAATGTACCATGGATCATCGGCTTGCACGGCTAAGCTGTAACAATAATGGAAAAAAGAACAACCGAAATCACCCCAACGAGGCCATGGCGGAACTTCAAATTCGACGGTAGTACGGAGAGCTGAAGCTAGATACCTGCACTTCCGGCGAGGTAGGAGAAGTAGAACGTGGCCACGACATGATCGAATCCCCACCCTCGCCGGTGTACCCGCTACGACCGGACATTGAGGACTATTTCGTACCTGCAAACTCCAATAAATTACGGGAACCGAATCGATTAGGGGCGGGGGAGGCGAGAAGCGGAGGTCTTACAAAGCTATACCAATTGGTGCGCGGAACAAATCCCGGTCGTCGTGGGCGGTGGATGCTGCTTGCGGCGGACTTTCCTGCGGTGGGTACAATGCGTGCGGACGAAACAAGTGCTTGGAGCCGTGGTTGACGTGCGGCGCCGCAGTTCGTCCGACGCCGCCGGGGACGGAGCCGGCGGCGCGACGAGGCGCCGGCGATGGCTGCTCCGTCCGACGGTGGGGAACGAGCTGCCAGCGGTTCTCCGGTCTAGCTTAAGAATAATTAATTAGCGAACTTGTTGCTTCTCTCTATGATACTCTCTAAAGACATATATCGGAGCGGCAATATGTGAGTTTTCTCGAAAAATAGACGACCCACTTGGTCATTGGCTGCGCGAGCCCCACGGAGCGGCAATATATGATTTTTCTCTCTAAATAAGTAGACGATCCCATTGGTCATTGGCTGCGGCAGCCACACGGAAGCGACAATATGTGTCTTTTCCTGAAAAATAGACGACCCCACCTGGTCATTGGCTGCGGAGGCCCCACGGAGCGGCAATATATGATTTTCTCTAAATAAATAGACGACCCCACCTGGTCATTGGCTGCGGCAGCCCACGGAGCGGCAATATATGTCCGTCTTTTCTCGAAAAATAGACGACCCCACTGGTCATTGGCTGCGGAGGCCCCACGGAGCGGCAATATATGAGTTTCTCTAAATAAATAGACGACCCCACTGGTCATTGGCTGCGGCAGCCCACGGAGCGGCAATATATGTCTTTTCCTAAAAAATAGACGACCCCATCTGGTCATTGGCTGCGGCAGCCCTATAGAGGGGCCCCATTTGTCATTGGCGGCACCGCGTATAAAATCATGAAATAAAACGGCCCACACGTCGGCGATAGATGGATGGCTGCTCCGACGTGTCTCCCGACCCTACCCGTCGGCACGAGACGGTCGGGGAGGAGCTGCCCCTGTGCGGCCCCACCCGGTCGGACTAACGGTCAAGGCCTCGACCCGACGGCTACGGCCGTTCCAGCACTTGTGCGTGTTTCAAACTAGAGGAGGGGAAAACTGAGAAAAAACTAAGGGACTGGGGAAAACTGAGTACAACTAACGAACCAGGGGCACGAAAATAGAAATCCCTATGTTGTAATACCCAATTAAATACTACCGCAATTATCAATTGCCCAACTGTAATTTGTTCACCCAACACATGTTATTTGGAGAGTTACCACTAGTGTAGATAGCTGGGAACCCCGGTCCTTCTGTCATCATCATTGCTCTAAAGTTAACTACGCACTGGAATATTTTCCGGTGCCATCTCCTCTTTGTTACTCCTACTGCTGTTGTGTTACTATTGTCATTGCTCTCATATTACTGCTGCTTTCACATCACCCCTGTTACTAGTGCTTTTCTTGCTGCAGCTGAATTGACAACTCCGTTATTAAGGCTTATAAGTATTCTTCGTCTCCTCTTGTGTCGAATCAATAAATTTGGGTTTTATTCCCCCTAAGACTGTTGCGATCCCCTATACTTGTGGGTAATCACCCGCCTTCCAACCCTAGCCGCTACCGTCCAACCGCCGCGCAAACATCCCACGCACCCACCGACGATGGCGCACAAAACGAGGCCGGCGGCAGCGACGGCGGCGTGCTCCGCTCATTGCAACTTAGCCTCGATGAGGCCGATGTAGTGTGCTGGCACCGTGGCACCGAGTCCCCGTGCCAGTACAGTACAAACTGCCGCACGGCTGGCACGTCTCCAACGCCGGCTTCGCCGTGCCACCGTCGCCACCGGCAAGACCGCAGACGCGAGCCCTCGCGAGGGAACGACGAAGCCTGATGATGCTGGCGAAGAGGAACTTGCCGGAGAACGCGGTCGACAGCTCGGCCTAGCAGCGGCGTTTCGAAGATGAGCGTGTCGTCGAGCTCGCGCGGCCGCTTCAACACCGTTGGCCGCCGTGCCTGGTGGTACGGCCACGACGTCGACACCATGCTGCGCTAGTACGGCTTCCGCCAGCACATCCATGGCGACAGGTCACGCGACCTGTTGTACTTCCCACATGCGGCGTGCATGGTGCCGGCAGCGCCGTCTCTGCAGAGGGCGCCGGAAAGGACCACGTCGTTTGGAAGCTCGCGCACCGGATCGTCGTCGGCCATCGCCCGCACGCGCTCGGCCGCGGCCGCGCCTCCTTCCGGAGGCGTCGTTATCCGCGACAGGGCGAGGCGCGCGTCCTCTACTCCGCCCTGTCGGAGGACGGGGTCGGGCCACCGCTGCCGCCTCAAGGAAGAGGACGTCGCGGCCTCGCCACCACTTCCGTCGGTGAAGAAGAAGCAATGGTGGGAGATGGACGCGGAGGCGCAGGCGGCCCTCCGTGGCTGCGAGAACCCGGAGGAGTTCCCGGCTAGAACTTCATCATTGGTCGCTCCGTCGATGAGGACTACCGGCACATCGCGATGGACCCGCGGCAGGCGGCGGTGTGGTCCGCCAGGGACCACGGCGCCAACTTCGTCGATCTCGCTGGACCATCGGAGCTGCTGGTGCCAAAGGAGGAGAAGGCCGACAAGGACGATAGCTGGTCCTTCGGGCCATCGAGCGACGACGGTGTCGACGGCGATGACCTAGACTTCAGCGCCTTCGACTCACAGCACCACTAGATTTTTTTTGTTTTTTAGTTTAAATTTGTGTTACTTTTGTATAAATTTCGTTCGAATTTCGTATGAATATCGTTTTAAAAATGTAATTTTAACTTTCAAATTATATCGGAGCTATCGTATAGAAGACGCTGGTGTGGAAGCAGCATCCTTAATTAGAGGATGCTCTGCCGACGCCCCCATACAGCAGTGTCGGTGCGCCTGTCGGCGCCTATTTGGTAGCCACAGGTGAAGATGCTCTAACATGGTGGAAGAGGTTACATGATTGTGGTAGGCTTCCGTCTCCATCGTGTGGTCTGATACGTCACAAACGTATCTATAATTTCTTATGTTCCATGCTACTTTTTATGATGATACTCACATGTTTTATACACATTATATGTCATATTTATGCATTTTTCGGCACTAACCTATTGACGAGATGCCGAAGAGCCGATTCTGTTGTTTTCTCGCTGTTTTTGGTTTCGAAATCCTAGTAAGGAAATATTCTCGGAATTGGACGAAATCAACGCCCAGGGTCCTATTTTTGCACGAAGCTTCCAGAAGACCGAAGGAGTCACGAGTGGGGCCACGAGGCACCGCCACAACAGGGCGGCGCGGCCAGCAAGGGGCCCGCGCGGCCCTGTTGTGTGGGGCCCCCGTGGCGCCTCTTGACCTGCCCTTCTGCCTACTTAAAGCCTCTGTCGTGAACCCCCAGTACCGAGAGCCACGATACGGAAAACCTTCCAGAGACGCCGCCGCCGCCAATCCCATCTCGGGGGATTCAGGAGATCGCCTCCGGCACCCTGCCGGAGAGGGGAATCATCTCCCGGAGGTCTCTTCATCGCCATGATCGCCTCCGGATCGATGTGTGAGTAGTTCACCCCTGGACTATGGGTCCATAGCAGTAGCTAGATGGTCGTCTTCTCCCCATTGTGCTATCATGTTAGATCTTGTGAGCTGCCTATCATGATCAAGATCATCTATTTGTAATCCTTCATGTTGTGTTTGTTGGGATACGATGAATATTGAATACTATGTCAAGTTGATTATCAATCTATCATATATGTTATTTATGTTCTTGCATGCTCTCCGTTGCTAGTAGAGGCTCTGGCCAAGTTGATACTTGTGACTCCAAGAGGGAGTATTTATGCTCGATAGTGGGTTCATGCCTCCATTAAATGCTGGGACGAGTGATGGAAAGTTCTAAGGTTGTGGATGTCTTGTTGCCACTAGGGATAAAACATCGATGCTTTGTCTAAGGATATTTGTGTTGATTACATTACGCACCATACTTAATGCAATTGTCTCGTTGTTTACAACTTAATACCGGAAGGGGTTCGGATGATAACCCGAAGGTGGACTTTTTAGGCATAGATGCATGCTTGGATAGCGTTCTATGTACTTTGTCGTAATGCCCCGATTAAATCTCATAGTACTCATCATGATATATGTATGTGCATTGTTATGCCTTCTTTATTTGTCAATTGCCCAACTGTAATTTGTTCACCCAACATCTGCTATCTTATGGGAGAGACACCGCTAGTGATCTGTGGACCCCGGTCCTATTCTTTACATCCGAAATACAATCTCACGCAATTGTTCTTTACTTGTTCTTCGCAAACAAACATCATCATCCACACTATACATCTAATCCTTTGTTTACAGCAAGCCGGTGAGATTGACAACCTCACTGTTACGTTGGGGCAAAGTACTTTGATTGTGTTGTGCAGGTTCCACGTTGGCGCCGGAATCCTGGTGTTGCGCCGCGCTACACTCCGCCACCAACAACCTTCACGTGCTCCTTGACTCCTACTGGTTCGATAACCTTGGTTTCTTACTGAGGGAAACTTACTGCTGTGCGCATCACACCTTCCTCTTGGGGTTCCCAACGGACGTGTCAACTACACGCACCAAGTAAATTTCTGGCGCCGTTGCCGGGGAGATCAAGACACGCTGCAAGGGGAGTCTCCCACATCCAATCTCTTTACTTTGTTTTTGTCTTGCTTTACTTTACTTTATTGACTGCTTTGTTTGCTATTTATATCAAAAATACAAAAAAATTAGTTACTTGCATTTACTTTATTTAGTTTGCTTTATTTACTACTGCTAAAATGAATACTCCTGAGAACACTAAGTTGTGTGATTTCACTAGTTAGGCTTAATGGAAAACAACAAAAATATTAGAGATCTTTATATTATTTATCTTGAGTTAGGACATGAGGTGTTTGAAGAGAAAATTAAAAAACCCATGGAACTTTGTTTGCAAAATAGTTGTAGCAATGTTATTAGCATGAACTCTTTGAACACTATTATTGCCAATGCTATGGAAGAATTTAAGCTTGGGTAAGCTGGTTTTGATGAGCATAATATTTTTAGTCCCCAAGCATGGAGGAGAGAATTTACTTTGATAACACTTTTCCTCCCATTTATGATGATAGTGGTATTTTGGTGCCACCTACTATTGAGGATAAAGTTTATTATGATTATACTATGCCTCCTACATTTGATGATTATGGTGATGAGAATAATAATGATAGCTACTTTGTTGAATTTGCTCCCACTACAATTAATAAGAATGACTATGCTTATGTTGGGAGTAGTAATTATTTTATGCATGAGACTCATGATAAAAATGCTTTATGTGATAGTTATATTGTTGAGTTTGTTCATGATGCTACTGGAAATTATTATGAGAGAGGAAAATATGGTTGTAGAAATTTTCATGTTACTAAAACACTTCTCTATATGCTGAAATTTTTGAAGTTACACTTGTTTTGTCTTCCTATGCTATTCACTTTGTTCTTCATTGACTTGTTTATTTACAAGATTCCTTTTCATAGGAAGTGGGTTAGGCTTAAATTTGTTTCATACTTGCTTTTTGATGCTCTCTTTGCTTCAACTCTCATCCTTATGCGAGTGCATCATTAAATTTACTTGAGCCCATCTTAATGGCTATAAAGAAAGCACTTCTTGGGAGATAACCCATGTTTTTATTTTGCTACTTGTTTTGTTGAGTGTTGGAAGTTGTTACTACTGTAGCAACCTCTCCTTATCTTTATTTTATTGCATTGTTGTGCCAAGTAAAGTCTTTGATAGTAAAGTCAATACTAGATTTGGATTACTGCGCAGGAACAGATTTCTTGCTTGTCACGAAATTGAGCCGCCCCTGCTTGTAGAAAATTTATAAAAATCTGCCAATTTACGTGCGTGATCCTCGGATATGTACGTAACTTTCATTCAATTTGGGAATTTTCATCGAGCAAGTCTGGTGCCTCAAAAAATTCGTCTTTACGGACTGTTCTGTTTTGACGATTCTGCCTTTTATTTCGCATTGCCTGTTTTGCTATGTTTGATGGATTTCTTTGTTCCATTAACTTTCAGTAGCTTTGTGCAATGTCCAGAAGTGTTAAGAAAGATTATGTCACATCTGAATATATGAATTATGCACTGACCCTCTAATGAGTTTGTTTTGAGTTTGGTATGGAGGAAGTTTTCAAGGATCAAGAGAGGAGGATGATACAATATGATCAAGAAGAGTGAAAAGTCTAAGCTTGGGGATGCCCCCGTGGTTCATCCCTGCATATTTTAAGAAGACCCAAGCGTCTAAGCTTGGGGATGCCCAAGGCATCCCTTCTTCATCGACAACTTATCAGATCACCTCTAGTGAAACTATATTTTTATTCCATCACATCTTATGTGCTTTACTTGGAGCGTCTGTTTGTTTTTGTTTTTGTTTGAATAAATTCGGATCCTAGCATTCTTTGTTTGGGAGAGAGACACGCTCCGCTGTTTCGTATGAACACATGTGTTCTTAGCTTTATCTTTAATGTTCATTGCGAAAGTTGAACTACTTCATTCATTGCTATATGGTTGGAAACGGAAAATGCTGCATGTGGTAAATGGTATAATGTCTTGAATAATGTGATACTTGGCAATTGTTGTGCTCATATAGATCATGTTTAAGCTCTTGCATCATGTACTTTGTACCCATTAATGAATAACTACATAGAGCTTGTTAAAATTTGGTTTGCATGATTGATCTCTAGAGTCTAGATATTTTTCTGGTTAAGGTGTTTGAACAACAAGGAGACAATATAAAGTCTTATAATAGTTACAATATGTTCATATGTGAGCTTTGCTGCACCTTTTATACTTGAGTTTGCTTCAAACAACCTTGCTAGCCTAGCCTTGTATTGAGAGGAATTCTTCTCGTGCATCCAAATCCTTGAGCCAAAAACTATGCCATTTGTGTCCACCATACCTGCCTACCACATGGTATTTCTCCGCCATTCCAAAGTACATTACTTGAGTGCTACCTTTAAAACTTCTATTCTTTGCCTTTGCAATATATAGCTCATGGGACAAAATAGCTTAAAAACTATCGTGGTGAAGAATATGTACTTATGTGTCTTATTTCTTAGTAAGTTGCTTGTTGAGCGGTAACCATGTTTTCTAGGGACGCCATCAACTCTTTTACCTTTGTTGAATATCATGTGAGTTGCTATGCATGTTCGTCTTGTCTGAAGTAAGGGCGGTTTTCACAATCAAATGGTTTGAGTATGCATAGTGTTAAAGAAGAACATTGGGCCGCTAACTAAAGCCATGATTCATGGTGGAAGTTTCAGTATGGACAGCTAATCCTCAATCTCTTATGAGAATAATAAATGTTGTTGAATGCTTATGCATTAAAAAGAGGAGTCCATTATCACGTTGTCTATGTTGTCCCGGTATGGATGTCTAAGTTGAGAATAATCAAAAGCGAGAAATCCAATGCGAGCTTTCTCCTTAGACCTTTGTACGAGGCGGCATAGAGGTACCCCTTTGTGACACTTGGTTGAAACATATGCTATGCAATGATAATCTGTGTTAACCCAAGCTAATTAGGACAATGTGCGAGCACTATTAGTATACTATGCATGAGGCTTGCAACTTATAAGATGTCTTATACATAACTCATATGCTTTATTACTACCGTTGACAAAATTGTTTCTTGTTTTCAAAATGAAAAGCTCTAGCACAAATATAGTAATCAATGCTTCCCTCTGCGAAGGGCCTATCTTTTACTTTATTGTTGAGTCGGTTTGCCTATTCTTTCTATCCCGAAGCAAACACTTGTATCAAGCTGTGTGCGTTGATTCTTACATGTTTACTTATTGCACTTGTTATATTACTTTGTGTTGACAATTATCCATGAGATATACATGTTGAAGTTGAAAGCAACCGCTGAAACTTTATCTTCCTTTGTGTTGCTTCAATACCTTTACTTCGAATTTATTGCTTTATGAGTAAATCTTATGCAAGTCTTATTGATGCTTGTCTTGAAAGTATTATTCATGAAAAGTCTTTGTTATATGATTCATTTGTTTACTCATTATCTTCATCATTGCTTCGAATCGCTGCATTCATCTCATATGCTTTACAATAGTATGATCAAGATTATGATAGCATGTCACTTCAGAAATTATCTTTGTTATCGTTTACCTACTCGAGGGCGAGTAGGAACTAAGCTTGGGGATGCTTGATACGTCCCAAACGTATCTATAATTTCTTATGTTCCATGCTACTTTTATGATGATACTCACATGTTTTATACACATTATATGTCATATTTATGCATTTTCCGGCACTAACCTATTGACGAGATGCCGAAGAGCCAGTTGCTGTTTTCTGCTGTTTTTGGTTTCAGAAATCCTAGTAAGGAAATATTCTCGGAATTGGACGAAATCAACGCCCAGGATCCTATTTTTGCACGAAGCTTCCAGAAGACCGAAGGAGTCACGAAGTGGGGCCACGAGGCGCCGCCACAACAGGGCGGCGCAGCCAGCAAGGGGCCCGCGCGGCCCTGTTGTGTGGGGCCCCCGTGGCGCCTCTTGACCTGCCCTTCCGTCTACTTAAAGCCTCCGTCGCGAAACCCCTAGTACCAAGAGCCACGATACGGAAAACCTTCCAGAGACGCCGCCGCCGCCAATCCCATCTCGGGGGATTCAGGAGATCGCCTCCGGCACCCTACCGGAGAGGGGAATCATCTCCCGGAGGTCCCTTCATCGCCATGATCGCCTCCGGATCGATGTGTGAGTAGTTCACCCCTGGACTATGGGTCCATAGCAGTAGCTAGATGGTCGTCTTCTCCCCATTGTGCTATCATGTTAGATCTTGTGAGCTGCCTATCATGATCAAGATCATCTATTTGTAATCCTTCATGTTGTGTTTGTTGGGATCCGATGAATATTGAATACTATGTCAAGTTGATTATCAATCTATCATATATGTTATTTATGTTCTTGCATGCTCTCCGTTGCTAGTAGAGGCTGCGGCCAAGTTGATACTTGTGACTCCAAGAGGGAGTATTTATGCTCGATAGTGGGTTCATGCCTCCATTAAATGCGGGACGATGACGAGAAAGTTCTAAGATTGTGGATGTCGTTGTTGCCACTAGGGATAAAACATCGATGCTTTGTCTAAGGATATTTGTGTTGATTACATTACGCACCATACTTAATGCAATTGTCTGTTGTTTACAACTTAATACTGGAAGGGGTTCGGATGATAACCTCGAAGGTGGACTTTTTAGGCATAGATGCATGCTTGGATAGCGGTCTATGTACTTTGTCGTAATGCCACGATTAAATCTCATAGTACTCATCATGATATATGTATGTGCATTGTTATGCCTTCTTTATTTGTCAATTGCCCAATCGTAATTTGTTCACCCAACATCTCGCTATCTTATGGGAGAGACACCGCTAGTGATCTATGGACCCCGGTCCTATTCTTTACATCTGAAATACAATCTACCGCAATTGTTCTTTCTTGTTCTTCGCAAACAAACATCATCATCCACACTATACATCTAATCCTTTGTTTACGAGCAAGCCGGTGAGATTGACAACCTCATCGTTACGTTGGGGCAAAGTACTTTGACTGTGTTGTGCAGGTTCCACGTTGGCGCCGGAATCCCTGGTGTTGCGCCGCACTACACTCCGCCACCAACAACCTTCACGTGCTCCTTGACTCCTACTGGTTCGATAACCTTGGTTTCTTACTGAGAGAAACTTACTGCTGTGCGCATCACACCTTCCTCTTGGGGTTCCCAACGGACGTGTCAACTACACGCAGCATGGTCTCATCCTACACAAGCCTCCATGTATCGCCCGTATCTTAGCATGCCCACCCCTCGGAGTGAACGGCAAAGGGGCAGCGTCAGCCAATGACTTGCTTCAAGTACTGTCTTCGGTTCTATTTAATTGACTCAAATTTAGTACAACTTTATACTAAGGATCAAAGGGAGTAGTGAGTCGGAAATTCGTCTTGGCTCCCGGGAGCATTTGCTCCCGGATTTTTGGGAGCAAATTTTGTTTTTCAAAACTTTTCAAAAAATTCCGAAAAAAATCATGCACGTACCTGACCATGGCACACACCACCTTGTCAAATGTCGCTGCGAAATGTCATCGTATGCGTTCTGGGCAAAAATGACAAATTTCCAGATCTGAGATTCATATTTTTGGATCTCATGTGATGTCAGAAATTTGTCATTTTTGTCCAGGGCGCATACGATGACATTTTTCAACGAAATTTTACACGGTGGTGCGTGCCATGGTCAGGTACGTGCATAATTTTTTTCGGATTTTTTTTGATGAGTTTTCGATTTGTTTTAATTTTTCGAAACAACCGGGAGCAAATGCTCCCGGGAGCCAAATCGCCGCTCCCAAGTTTTAATAATTGGTACCTGTAGGGATACGTTGCATAGAAAACAAAAAATTTCCTTCCGCGAGAACGCAAACCAAGCCAAGATTCAATCTAGAAGATGGGAGCAACGAGGAGATGATCGAGACTCACCCTTGAAGATTTCCAAAGCCTACAAGATGAGGCTCTTGTTGCTGCGGTAGATGATCACTTGCCGCTTGCAAAAGCGCGTAGAAGATCTTGATCACGGTGCCACGATCGGGCAGCACCTCCGTACTCGGTCACACGTTCGGTGTTGATGAAGACGACGTCCTTCTCCCCGTTCCAGCGGGCAGCGGAAGTAGTAGCTCCTCCTTGACTCCGGCAGCACGACGACGTGGTGGCGGTGGCGATGGAGAACTCCGAAGGAGCTTCGCTAAGCGTTGCGGGAGAGGTGGAGGAGGTGGGGTGGCTAGGGTTTGGGAGAGGGGGTGGCCGGCCTCCTTGGGGTGCGGCCAAGGTGGTGGTGTTGTGGTGGCCGGCCCCCTCCCCTATGCCCCTCATTATATAGGTGGAACCCCAAGTGTTGGACTACAAGTCTTCGAATAAGACCCCAACACAAGAACCTTCCATGTAGTAGGGAAACCTACCCAAGGTGGGACTCCCACCCAAGTGGGATTCCCACCCTTCCATGAAGGGGGTGGCCGGCCCCCTTGGTGGAGTCCACCTTGGACTCCCCCCTCTAGGGTTGGCCGGCCATGGGGAGGTGGAGTCCCTCCGGGACTCCTCCTTCCTTAGTGATTTCTTCCGGACTTTTCTAGAACCTTCTAGAACCTTCCATAAATGCACCGGATCATTTCCAAACTTGGAATATGACTTCCTATATATATGAATCTTATTCTCCGGACCATTCCGGAACTCCTCGTGATGTCCGGGATCCCATCCGAGACTTCGAACAATACTTCGAACTCCATTCCATATTCAAGTTCTACTATTACAACATCAAACCTTAAGTGTGTCACCCTACGGTTCGTGAACTATGTGGACATGGGTGAGAACTCTCTCCGACCAATAACCAATAGCGGGAGCTCGGAGATCCATAATGGCTCCCACACATTCAACGATGACTTAGTGATCGAATGAACCATTCACATACGATACCAATTCCCTTTGTCACGCGATATTTTACTTGTCCAAGGTTTGATCATCGGTATCACTCTATACCTTGTTCAACCTCGTCTCACGACAAGTACTCTTTACTCGTACTCGTGGTATGTGGTCTCTTATGAACTTATTCATATGCTTGCAAGACATTAGACGACATTCCACCGAGAGGGCCCGGAGTATATCTATCCGTCATCGGGATGGACAAATCCCACTTGTTGATCCATATGCCTCAACTCGTACTTTCCGGATACTTAATCCCACCTTTATAACCACCCATTTACGCCGTGGCGTTTGATGTAATCAAAGTACCTTTACGGTATAAGTGATTTACATGATCTCATGGTCGAAAGGACTAGGTAACTATGTATCGAAAGCTTATAGCAAATAACTTAATGACGTGATCTTATGCTACGCTTAATTGGGTGTGTCCATTACATCATTCATATAATGATATAACCTTGTTATTAATAACATCCAATGTTCATGATTATGAAACTAATCATCTATTAATCAACAAGCTAGTTAAGAGGCTTACTAGGGACTCATTGTTGTTTACATATCACACATGTATCAATGTTTCGATTAATACAATTATAGCATGGTATATAAACATTTATCATAAACATAAAGATATATAATAACCACTTTTATTATTGCCTCTTGAGCATATCTCCAACAGTCTCCCACTTGCACTAGAGTCAATAATCTAGATTACATTGTAAGGTACCTAACACCCATGGCATTCCGGTGTTGGTCATGCTTTGCCCTAGGGAGAGCTTTAGTCAACGGATCTGCTACATTCAGATCAGTGTGTACTTTGCAAATCTTTATTCTCCATCTTCGATGTACTCGCGAATCGAATGATAACGCATCTTGATATGCTTCAGCCTCTTGTGTGACCTTGGTTCTTGTGCATTGGCGATGGCACCCATGTTGTCACAGTAGATGACTAGTGGGTCCAATGCACTAGGAACCACACCGAGCTCTACAATGAACCTCTTCATCCATACCGCTTCGATGAAGCCTGCGGAAGCCGCTATGTACTCCGATTATGTTGAAGACTTCGCCACCGTGCCTTGCTTCGAGCTTGCCCGGCTTGCTTGCAGCACCATTCAATATAAACACGTACCCGGACGTGACTTAGAGTCATCGGGATCGGTGTTCCAACTTGCATCGGTGTAACTTGTTACAACGAGCTCTTGGTCACCTCCATAACAAAGAAACATATCCTTAGTTCTTTTCAAGTACTTCAGGATATTCTTGACCGCTGTCCAGTGTTCCATTCCTGGATCACTTTGATATCTGCTAGTCAAACTAACAGCATGTGCTATATCCGGTCTTGTACACATCATGGCATACATGATAGAGCCTACTGCCGAGGCATAGGGGATCTGACTCATCCTTTCTCTTTCTTCTGCCGTAGCCGGACCTTGAGTCTTACTCAAGACCTTGCCGGGTAACATAGGTAAGAATCCTTTCTTACTTTCGTCCATTCTAAACTTCTTTAGAATCTTGTCCGAGTATGTACTCTGTGATAGCCCTATTAGGCATCTTGATCTATCTCTATAAATCTTGATGCCTAATATATAGGATGCTTCACCAAGGTCTTTCATTGAAAAACTATTATTCAAATAACCTTTTACACTGCTTAATAGTTCTATATCATTCCCAATCAATAATATGTCATCTACATATAATATCAGGAATGCTACAGAGCTCCCACTCACTTTCTTGTAAATACGAGGCCTCTCCATGACACTTGTATAAACCCGAAGTCTTTGATCACCTTATCAAAGCGTCGGTTCCAACTTCTCGATGCTTGCTTCGAGTCCATAAATTGAACGGCTGAAGTTTGCATACTTTGCTAGCATTTTTAGGATCGACAAAACCTTTGGGTTGTACCATATACAACTCTTCCTCAATGTCTCCATTAAGGAACACCGTTTTGACATCCATACGCCAAATCTCATAATCGAAAAATGCAGCTATTGCTAACAAAATCCTCACAGATTTTAGCTTCGCTACGAGGTGAGAAAGTCTCATCGTAGTCAACACCTTGAATTTGTCGGAAACCCTTTGCGACAAGTCGAGCTTTATAGACGGTAATATTACCATCAGCATCTGTTTTTATCTTGAAGATCCATTTATTCTCGACTGACCTTGCGGCTATCAGAGTAAGTCTACCAAAGTCCATACTTTGTTATCATACATGGATCCCATCTCGGATTTCATGGCTTCTTGCCATTTGTTGGAATACGGGCTCATCATCGCTTCTTCATACGTCGCAGGGTCTTCATCATTGTTGTCCACAATCATGACATTTAGACAAGGATCATACCAATCAGGAGTGGCATGTTCCCTTGTCGATCTGCGAGGTTCAGTAGCTATCTCATTCGAAGTTTCATGATCATTATCATTAGCTTCCTCTGTTGCCGGTATAGGCGGCACAGGAACAACTTCCGATGCTTGCGCTACTCGATCAACAAGTGAAGATTCATCAATCTCATCAAGTTCTACTTTTCTTCCGAGTCACTTCTTTAGTGAGAAATTCTTTCTCAAGAAAGGTTCCGTTCTTAGCAACAAAGATTTTGCCTTCGGATCTGTGATAGAAAGTGTACCCTATAGTTTCCTTAGGGTATCCTATGAAGACGCATTTCTCCGCTTTGGGTTCTAGCTTGTCCGGTTGTAACTTTTTTACATAGGCTTCACAACCCCAAACTTTTAGGAACGACAGCTTAGGCTTCTTATTAAACCATAATTCATACGGTGTCGTTTCAACGGATTTTGATGGTGCTCTATTTAAATTGAATGCGGCTGTATCTAATGCATAACTCCAAAATGATAAAGGTAAATCAGTAAGAGACATCATAGAACGAACCATATCTAAGAGAGTTCGATTACGACGTTCGGACACACCGTTTCGTTGAGGTGTTCCCGGCGGTGTCAATTGTGAAAGTATTCCGCATTTCTTTAAATGCATGCCAAACTCATAACTTAGATATTCACCTCCGCGATCATATCGTAGAAATTTAATCTTCTTGTTACGTTGATTTTCTACTTCACTTTGGAATTCCTTAAGCTTCTCGAAAGTTTCGGATTTATGTTTCATGAAATAGATATACCCATATCTACTCAGATCATCTGTGAAGGTTAGAACATAACGATAACCACCGCGCGATGCTACACTCATTGGTCCACACACATCGGTATGTATGATTTCCAATAAGTCTGTAGCTCGCTCCATAATACCAGAGAATGGAGTCTTAGTCATTTTTCCCATTAGACATGCTTCGCATCTATCAAGTGACTCAAAGTCAAGTGATTCAAGTAATCCATCGGTATGGAGTTTCTTCATGCGTTTCACTCCAATATGACCAAGACGACGAGTGCCACATATAAGTAGAATTATCATTCAATTTAATTCGGCGAGCATCAATGTTATGTATATGTGTATCACTACTATCGGGATCTAACGAGAAATAAGCCATTCTTTTCGGGTGCTCGACCATAAAAGATATTATTCATAAAAATAGAACAACCATTATTCTCAGACTTGAATGAATAACCGTCTTGCATTAAACAAGATCCAGATATAATGTTCATGCTCAACGCGGGTACAAAATAACAATTATTGAGGCTTAAAACTAATCCCGAAGGTAGATGTAGAGGAAGTGTGCCGACAGCGATCACATCGACTTTGGATCCATTTCCAACGCGCATCGTCACTTCATCCTTTAGTACCCTTCGTTTATTCTTTAGTTCCTGTTTCGAGTTACAAATATGAGCAACCGAACCAGTATCAAATACCCAGGTACTAGTACGAGAACCAGTAAGATAAACATCTATAACATGTATATCAGATATACCTTCTTTCTTCTTCTTGACAAGGCCGCTCTTCGGATCCGCCAAATACTTGGAGCAATTACGCTTCCGGTGTCCCTTCTCCTTGCGGTAATAACACTCGGCATCGGGCTTAGGGCCGGTCTTAGGTTTCACGGGAGGCGTAGCGGCTTTCTTGCCACCCTTCTTGAATTTTCCCTTAGACTTGCCTCTGTTTCTTGAAGCTTGGTGGTCTTGTTGACCATCAACACTTGGTGCTCTTTCTTGATCTCAATCTCAGCAGATTTTAGCATGGCGAAGAGTTCAGGTAACTCTTTGTTCATGTTCTGCATATTGTAGTTCATCACAATGTTCTTGTAACTAGGTGGCAGTGATTGAAGTACACGATTAATCCCCAGTCTGTTAGGAATCACTATTCCCAAGTCACTGAGTTTCTTCGCATGCCCGGTCATAGCGAGCATGTGCTCACTAATGGAGCTGCCTTCTTCCATCATGCAACTGAAGAAGTGTTTCGATGCTTCATAGCATTCCACGGCCGCATGCGTTTCAAAGATAGTTTTCAACTCATTGACCAACTCATGAGGATCGTTGACAAGGGATTAACTTGTCAATGCCTACGGGTTATAGGCTAGGGTTTAGTTAGAAGTAGAGGGCAAGTAGATCTCGAAGGTTTCAGCCGAAAAGTATTCGACGATTACGAAAACTAGGGTTTGTGAACAATGATTCGATGATCTCCTCGTTCCTCGACTCCCCCTTTATATAAGAGGTGGAGCCGAGGGTTTCGTTTTGTACAAGTTACAGAGTCCGGGACGGTTTCTAACTCATCCCGCCAGATTACAAACAACACTTCCTATTACAACTCTACTTTCCTTAATATATCTTGGGCTCTCGAACCTTCTTATTCTTCGGGTAGTGGGCCTTCATTAAACCCCGGGTACTATCTTTGGCATGCCCATTTGGGATGCCTATGTCAGTAGCCCCCGAGATTTTGCTTGAATCGTAGAGTCAGGGAAAATCTCCACCGTTTATTTTTATTCGACAATTTAAACTTTTCTATATTTCTTTATATAAATTTCTATATTGTACAGGGATATTGGTAGTCGGGGCTAGTTCATCTGACGGATCAGGTACTAGTTAACTGCTCTAGTGGCAATCCGCAAAAACCTACTTCAAGATCACGTCCTTGGACATGATCTTGGGATACTGGTGCAAACTTCGACAGGTGCCGCTTAAGGTCTTACCATTCGTCGAGTCCCGGTCAAATTTATCAAGTACCTAACGCGTCCGTTAGGATTTTTCTTCGTATCTGTTGATACGGATAAAAGTAGCGGAGCGCGGTCTTCGGCGATGCCACGCCCAGCGAACGGATCTGGGGTCTTACCTTCGCAAATTTGCGGCATTCAGAAATTGATCGCAACTTTGGCGTTACGAGAATATATTGTCGAGTGCTTTTCCAGCTGTTGGAATGGCACATTTTATCGAGTCAAATATGACTTATATTAATCTCCCGATGGGAGTATATGTAGAGTTAATTATAACTCGAAATATACTCTCTTGCTTTTCTATCTTTCTTCCTTTTCCTTTTTAAATTTCATCGGGCACGCGAACAGCGTTCCCGATGGGAGTAGCCCCCGAGGCTACAGCCAAGAACTTGTGCTTGGTTGTAGGCTCAACATTTTAGTCCACCTTGTCGCTATATTGCCATTATTTCCCGATATTCTCTCTTCTTCTTTTTTTATCTCTCGGGTGCGCGAACAGCGCTCCCGATGGGAGTAGCCCCCGAGGCTACAGCCAAGAACTTGTGCTTGGTTGTAGGCTCCCATAATTTCTATATTGCCATAGTCGAAACTTTACTTTTATCGAAGTAGCCCCCGAGCATTTGGGCAAAAACTTGTTTCTGACCAAAGGCTCCCGAAGTATTTAAATAACTTCTCCTGTCGCCATTCTCCTTTTATTTTTCTTGTCGACATACTTTCCTTTGTCAAATTCATGTCAGCTCTATTAATAGTCGGGATTTTTCTGCCTTGTGGGTCCATTGTTCCCACCACGTTGACACGTCGTGCAAGTGGGGGACACACGTCCTCCGCTTTTCCTGGCGCACGTACGGTAACGCCTGTGCTGTTCCACTTCAGTAAAAATACCTTTTTACCCTCTTATCTATTAGATCTTTTTCCACCACATGATTTCTTCATCCAACGGTTCATTACTTCTCCCGAAGCCTATATAAACCTTTCTTCAACCTCGGTCCACTCCTTCGCTTGCGCCGCACATCTGTTCCCCTCTGCAAAAACTTCCCTTGCGCCCAACTCTGTGTGATCTTCCGCACGCGCGAGCATTGCTTTTTCCAGTGTTGTTGATGCCACCGCGCACGCGACTCACTCGCCATAGTACTCCGAGAATCCAAGATGGCCGGCTGAAGATCTTGAGTGGGAGAGATCTAAAATCTCCAACCAAGACGTCAACATGCTTGAAGAGGCTTGGTTTGATGAAGAAAGAAGACGCCATCCGCTTTCCCGGCGAAGAAAGCTACCCCAACCCTCCAATGGAGTACCGGGTTAGTTTCGTTGATCATCTCATCCGCGGCCTTTCTACCCCAATTCACGATTTCCTCCGCGGCCTTCTCTTTGTCTATGGGATTCAGCTGCACCAGCTGACCCCCAATTCCATCCTCCATATTTCTATTTTCATCACATTGTGGGAATGCTTCCTTGGAATCACTCCAAATTGGGTTCTTTGGAAACGCATTTTTTGCCTCCGCCGCAATGGCTCCCACAACGCCACTTATAACATAGGTGGTGTTGTTATTTGTGTCCGAACTGACGTTGATTACTTCGACGTCAAATTTCCTGATTCCGTCCAAGGATGGCGCAAAAGGTGGCTCTACATACACGAAGAAAGTGTTAACTCCGTAGAGCACAACATAGTCCCTTTTGACGGAAGTGCCAAAATTCAACGCCGCCGCTCTCGGGATGCTCGAAGCTTCCGAAGAAGAGAAAAAGGCGACGAAGCGCTTATGTCTCGTATTCATGAGCTTCAAAATACTCGAGGCAAAGAGCTTTACGGTGTTCAAATCACTGCCTACTTTTTTCGGATTAGAGTGCAGCCTCTTCGGGCTCGCAAAAATCCCCTTTGGACGTATCTCTGGTGAAAATGACGCCAATAGGTTGTCGAAAGATCTTGCTTGTGAAGGACTTGGAAAAACTTATTCGAAGAATTTCCTCGCTGAGCAAGAGGGATCCTATTCCTTCCTCTTGCCGCGTGGAACCATACAGTTCCACCAATCCTCTCCCCAAGGTATTTTGTCTTCTCGAATTTTTATCTTGTTCCGAACTTTTCCTGCATCTCATTGTTTTGATATCTCTCTAATATTTATTTTGTCGTTATATTTCTGCAGAACCATCCTATTATGGATTCTCTTCCTCCCCTTCCTGAAGGTGGAGATGTCGAGGAAAGGGCCGTTGTCGCCGATGACAACCAGGAGGCCCCCTCTTTTGTGAATGAACCCGCAGATTCCCGAAAATCTGCGGGATCTATTGAAAAGGATGCTGCTTCTGAAGGTACTACCTCAGCACAATCTCCTCCTCCTGCTGTTTCTCCAAAGAACGAAAGGAAAAGGAGTAATGTCGAAAATTCCGGGACCTCCCAACCCGAAGAAGTTGCTCCTTCACCGCGAAAGGCAGCATATGACCCATATCTCGAGAGTCTCATCAGTTCGTGAGTTCCCTGTCTTTTTCCCTTTTTTTTTATTTTTCTGTTCGAGGGATTTTCTTTGCCTTGCTTTTTATGCTGCCACCTCTTTTTCTACAGTGATGATGACGAAGAAACACCAACTTTGGACGTGGCTGCTCGAACGAGTACGTCACGTACCCTAGTTATTTCAGAGCCGCGAGTTGAAGGAGAGGAATCCTCGCCTCCTCAACAAAATGTCGGCGTGTCTACTCCTCCTTCGAGCCCCCTTGTCCCTTCGCCAAAAATGGCAAGGACTGAAGCAATTCCGGAGCCGAGTCTCCAATTGAGTAGCTCTTCTAACCCTCTTTTGGATGATGTAAGTTCTCCATACTTTTGTCACTGTCTATACTTCCTCTGTTTGCTTCTGAATGCCATTATATTTCTCTCATACCGAAATTTTCTTGCTTTGTCCCTTTCTCTTCTTAACAGCCCATGATCAAAGAGCTTATTCGCATCGGTGCTCAATTCATTGGGTATCGTGATAATGCCAACAAAACTGAAGGTGATGCCTTGCCGTTCTCTTTTTTTTTTTACTATTACTCTGTTACTTCGTTGTTGTCGATATTTGAACGAAGTTTTGTCTTTCTTGGCAGAAAAAATGGCGGCTATTAACGAGCGTGCCAATACACTTGCTCAAAAACTAGAGCAAAGTGAAGAGGCTCGTAAGAAGGCCGAATTAGATGCTGTTAATGCTAGAGCAGAAGCTGGCAAAGCCAAGACTGAAGCTGCTAGTGTCGAAGATCTTAGGAAGAGACTTCACGCTGCCGAGAATTCGCTGAGCGAGCATATAGCTGCACAAGCTGCTCGCGAGGAAGCGATCCTTAAGCGTATAAGGACGCAAAGTCGCCGCTTCCTCAGTAAGTATCTGAACCACTTCATGTCTTTTGTATTTTCTTCTCTGCATTCACTTGTTGCTCAATAAGTTTCTTTCTTGACAGACAGAACATCTCAAGAGTTTGAACTTGAAGATCCCGACAATGATGACCTTCTTGACGCTCTTTCCTTCCTCGAGTTTCATGGGTCAGAGGCGCGCGAAGGCATTGATCATGCCAAAGCAGGGCTGTCGCGGCTCTTTCCTTATTTCTTCCCGAAGAAAGAGGAACCCGCAACTTTCCTTAACTTGGCCAAGTGCTTTGATCCACCAGAAGATCTTGGGCTGAAGGTGCGTCATGAGAATATGAAGGTCGCCGTTGAGAGCACTGTTGCCTTGGTAGCCGATAGCCAGCAAGCTATCGGCCGGGCGAAAGTTGGCGACACCGAGCGAGATAGAACAATCAAGGTGGAGGTCGCTGATCAAGGCAGCTAAGCCCAACACGAAGAAAATCCTGGCCTATCTCGGGATCACGCCGTCTTCGACTCCTAGCTCATCAAGGCCGGAGGTCTAGTTGAATGCCTCTTTGCTTTTTCTTTTTAGCGTACCTCGTTCTTTTGGCTTTGTCGCCGTAGTGTTCTTGGCGATAACTGCTTCAGTAGGTCTCTAGAAGGTCCTTCTTTTGTAATAGACATGTATATATTATGGGAATGAATGGAAATCTATCTTTACTCAGTGATTGATGTCGAAATATCTCTTTTTTCCAGTTAATTTTTGACAATTATACGCCGGCTCCTGGTCCCTCCAATATTTCGCCTTCTTCTCACTCAAAGAGAGCTCTTGCTTGGTACTACACCTGTCGAAGATTCTTTGCCGCAAGAATTGGATGAACTTCGGCAACAACTTCAATATGCGAAGAAGCAAACACTTGTGATGATGGAAAAGTCTCGCAAGTCATCTGAAGCCGAAAAAGTTGCACTTCAACAAGCTCACGAGGCCGTGGCTGCCAGGGAGGTTGCTGCTTCTGAGGCTGAAAAGGCAACTACTCGAGAGAATTTCATGCTCGAATTACTGAATGAAGCCAGTGCAGATATGTCGGGTATGTTTGTTTCGTTCTCACTATCTTCTGTCTGCATGCTACGTCTCTTGAAGTTTTCTGTTTCTTTGTTTTCATAGGCTCCTTTACTGATACTGTTGCTGAAGAGGAAAGGGTAAATACTAGGACAAACCTCCTTGTTAACCTTTCCCTTGATCATGGCTCTCTGTTTTGGGCTACCCCAGAGAGGACCCGCCAAATTGTCAGATTTCAAGATCGCGCCTCCCAAACTCGCGACTTCCTTGACTTCTGTACCAAGACCTTGTCTATGATTTATAATTCCATGTTTCCTCGAAACGTTCAACCAAAGACTCTTCTCGAGCTGATGGAAAAGTTTAAGGATGCCCACAGGATCCATGACTTTGTCAAAGCTCAACTGGTAGCTGACAAGGGATTAACTTATCAATGCCTATGTATTGTAGGCTAGGGTTTAGTTAGAAGTAGAGGGCAAGTAGATCTCGAAGGTTTCAGCCGAAAAGTACTCGACGAATATGAAAACTAGAGTTTGCAGACAATGATTCGATGATCTCTTCGTCCCTCGACTCCCCCTTTATATAAGAGGTGGAGCCGAGGGTTTCGTTTTGTACAAGTTACAGAGTCCGGGACGGTTTCTAACTCATCCCGCCAGATTACAAATAACGCTTCCTATTACAACTCTATCTTTTCCTTTAACACATCTTGGGCTTCCGAATCTTCTTATCCTTCGGGTAGTGGGCCTTCAATAAACCCCGGGTATCATATTCGGCAGGCCCATTTGGGATGCCTATGTCAGTAGCCCCCGAGATTTTGCTTGAATCATAGAGTCAGGGAAAATCTCTACTGTTTATTTTTACTCGATAGCTCTAACTTTCATACTTTTTCTCATAAAATTCTATATTGTACAGGGATATTGGTAGTTGGGGCTAGTTCATCTGACGGATCAGGTACTAGTTAACTGCTCTAGTGGCAATCCGCAACAACCTACTTCAAAATCACGTCCCTGGACATGATCTCGGGATCTCGGTGTAAACTTCGACGGGTGCCGCTTAAGGTCTTAACATTCTGTCGAGTCCCGGTCGAATTTATCGAGTACCTAACGCGTCCGTTAGGATTTTTCTTCGTATCCGTTGATACGGATAAAAGTAGCGAGCGCGAGTCTTTGGCGATGCCACGCCCAGCGAGAATAGTTCCGGGGTCTTACCTTCGCAAATTTGCGGCATTCGAAATTGATCGCAACTTTGGCGTTACGAGAATATATTGTCGAGTGCTTTTCCGGCTGTTGGAATGGCACATTTTATCGAGTCAAATATGACTTATATTGCTCTCCCGATGGGAGTATATGTAGAGTTAATTATAACTCGAAATATACTCTCTTCTCGTTCTATTTTTCCTTTGTTAATTTCATCGGGCACGCGAACAGCGTTCCCGATGGGAGTAGCCCCCGAGGCTACAGCCAAGAACTTGTGCTTGGTTGTAGGCTCAACATTTTAGTCCACCTTGTCGCTATACCGTTATTATCTCCCGATATTCTTTCCTCTTCTTCTGCTTCTCTCTTTCTTTTTTCTTCTTCTTTTTTTTTTTTTTTATATCTCTCGGGTGCGCGAACAGCGCTCCCGATGGGAGTAGCCCCCGAGGCTACAGCCAAGAGCTTGTGCTTGACTGTAGGCTCAACATTTTCTATATGTGCCATAGTCGAAACTTTACTTTATTCGAAGTAGCCCCCGAGCATTTGGGCAAAAACTTGTTTCTGACCAAAGGCTCCCGAAGTATGCAAATAAGTCATCCTGTCGCCATTCTCCTTTTATTTTTCTTGTCGACACATTTTCCCTTGGCAAATTTTCTTCAACTCCATCAATGGCCGAGATTTTTCTGTTTTGTGGGTCCATCGTTTCCACCATGTTGACACGTCGTGCAAGTGGGGGACACACGTCCTCCGCTTTTCTCGGCGCACGTATCTGTAACGCCTATCCCAGTAAAAATACTTTTTTGCCCTTGTGTCTAGAAGATCTATTCTCACCACACGATTTCCTCATCCAACGGCACACTGCTTCACCGAATTCTTATATAAACCTGTCTTCAACCTCCGTTCATCCCCTCGCTTGCGCCGCTCACCTGTTCCTCTTCACAAAACTTTCCCTGCGCCCAACTCTCTCTGATTTCCCGCACTCGCATACATTGTTCTGCCCATTGCCGTTGATGCCACCGCGCGCGCGCCTGACTCGCCACAGCACTCCAGAATCCGCGATGGCTGCTGAAGATCTTGAGTGGGAGAGATCTAAAATCTCCAATCAAGACGTCAACCTGATGAAAAGGCTTGGCCTTATGAAGAAGGAAGACGCCATCCGCTTTCCCAGCGAAGAAAGCTATCCCAACCCTCCAATGGAGTATCGGGTTAGTTTTGTTGATCATCTCATCCGTGGCCTCTCTCCCCCAATCCATGATTTCCTCCGCGGTCTTCTCTTTGTTTACGGGATTCCGTTGCACCAGCTGACTCCCAATTCGATCCTCCATATTTCTATTTTTATCACTCTTTGTGAATGCTTCCTTGGAGTCGCTCCCAATTGGGCTCTTTGGAAGCGCATTTTCTGCCTTCGCCGCAATGGCGCGCACAACGCCACCTACAACATAGGTGGCGTAGTTATCTGTGTCCGAACCGATGTCGATTATTTCGACGTCAAATTTCCCGACTCTGTCCAAGGATGGCGCAAGAGATGGCTCTATATACACGAAGAAAGCGCCAATTCCGTGGAACACAACATAGTTCCCTTCGACGGAAACGCGAAGATTCAACGCCGCCACTCCTGGGACGCCGAAGCTTCCGAAGAAGAGAAGAAAGCGACAGAAGCTCTTATGTCTCGTATTCATCAGCTCCAAAATACTCGAGGCAAAGAGTTATCTGGTGTCCAAATCACAGCCTATTTTCTTAGAATTAGAGTGCAGCCTCTTCAAGCTCGCAAAAATCCCCTTTGGACGTACTCTGGTGCCAATGACGCCAATAGGCTCTCCAGTGATCTTTCTGTGAAGGACTTGGAGAAGCTTATTCGAAGAATTACCTCTCTGAGTAAGAAGGATCCTATTCCTTCCTCCTGTCGCGTGGCACCCTACAACTCCACCAATCCTCTCCCCGAGGTATTTTGTCTTCTCGAATTTTTATCTTGTTCTGAATTTTCCCTGCATCTCATTGTATTAATATCTCGCTATTTTTCCTTTGTCGCTATTTTTTTATAGAATCACCCTACTATGGCTTCCCTTCCTCCTCTTCCTGAGGATGGAGAAGTCGAAGAAATGGGTATAGTTGCCGAAGATGCTCAAGGCTCTTCTGTTCCTGAGAGTGAAGTCACGGGTTCTCACAAATCTGCGGCTTCTCATGAGAAAGAAGTTGAGTCTGAAGCCAGTGAATCGACTGAATCCCTTCCTCCTGCTGTTTCTCCAAAGAACAAAAGGAAAAGGACCGATGCCGAAGATTCTGGCATTTCTAAGGCTGAAGAAGTTGTTCCTTCTCATCCGAAGGCAGCTTACGATCCTTATGTTGAATCCCTCATCAGCTCGTAAGTCGACTTTTATCTCTCCTCCCCTTTTTTATGTACTCGAAAGATTTATCTTGTCTTGCTTTTTATACTGTCGATTTTTGTTCACTAGTGATGAGGAAGAAGAAGTACCAGTTACTGACGTAGCTCCTCGGACCAGCACGTCACGTACTGTGCTTGTTTCAGACACACTAGTTGAAGGAGATGAAACATCGCCTCCTCAACAAAACGTCGTCACCACTACTCCACCATCGAGCCCCCTTGTCCCTTCGCCAAAAAGGGCAAGGGTTGAAATGATCGTTGAGCCTCCTCCTCAATTGAGCAGCTCTTCGTCGCAGCTCTTGGATGATGTAAGTTTATCGAGATCTATCTTTCCTCTATTTTGCTTTTATGGACCCTTACTTTTTGTAATGCCGAAGTTTTTTCCCTTCTTTTCTTCTTCTTTGACAGCCTATGATCAAGGATCTTATCCGCATCGGGTCCCAATTTATTGGGTACCGCGAGTATGCCAACAGAGCCGAAGGTAACGATTTTTATACTTGCTGTTTTTCCCTGGTTTCCTGCTGCCTGTCGTTATTTTTGATCTTTCTTTTCCACATCTCAACAGAAAAACTTGCAGAGGCTAACCAACGTGCCGAGACACTTGCTCGAAAACTCGAGCAAAGTGAGACGGCTCGTAAGAAGGCTGAGCTTGCCGCTAGCGAAGCTAGAGCTGAAGCTGATGATGCCAAAGCAAAGGCCGCTAGTGTCGAAGAATTGCAGCAAAGGCTCAAAGATGCTTGAATCTGCCTTACACGAGCAAAAAACTGCACAAGCTGCACGTGAGCAAGGGGTCATCAAGCGTTTGAAGTCACTC